>NW_026060529.1:10000-20000 GCF_943734695.1 Anopheles maculipalpis | reverse complement strand
TTCAGTGGCGAACCTGGGGCAGCTGAAAACGGCGTGTTCCGCCGTCTCAGCGACGCCAGGACATCTGGGGCAGTCCGGGGACGACGTGAAGCCCATCCGGCACAGGTAGTCACGGAAAAAACCGTGACCGGACAAAACCTGCGCCAACTGGAACGTCACGTCTCCGTGTTTCCGTGACTGCCATGTCCTCACGTCAGGTATCACTCGATACGTCCACCGAGTGAACCGACTGGCGTCCTCTCTAGCAGCATCCGCGTCCCACTGCTGCTGCCACTGCCCGTAGGTACGGTCGCGCTCCATGCTCTTTACACTCGCTCTCGAGTGTTCGTTCGCAGGATCCTGCAGACGATGATGCACCCTGCTGTCCTCCTCGATCAGCAGGCGTATCGGGATGAGACCGGCCAGCAGCACGGCCGTCTCTCCCCTCACCGTCCGGAAAGCCCGACACACCCGAATGGCCGTCGTCCTCTGCACACGCTGCACCAGTCTGTGACACTGTTGCAGCTGCAATCCCTCCGACCATACTGGGGCCCCGTAGCGAAGGATGGAGTCCGCAACGGCCGCCAGTAGTCGGGCACGTGACGATTTCGGGCCACTGTGGTTCGGCATGAGGCGCGTGATGGCTTCCGCAACCCTCATGGCCTTCGCTGCAACCTGCTGAACGTGCGGCAACCATGACAGGTGGTCGTGCAACCAAACTCCAAGATAGCGGATGGAGCGCTGGGATTGCACGACCACTCCCCCGATGTTGATGCTGACGACCGGATGACGCTTCAGGGTGGAGATGAGCGTCATTTCCGTCTTCTCCGGAGCCAACGAAAGACGGTTTTGGTCCAGCCAGGTCGTGATCGCCGCGATGGCGCGTTCAGCAGTTGAGGAAGCGGCTTGGGGTGTCGTTGCGGGGACCAAGACTACAAGGTCATCGGCGTAGCCAATAACCTCGGCCCCCTCAGGCAACTGGACACCCAGGACCCCGTCGTACAGCACGTTCCACAGCGTGGGTCCCAATATGGAACCCTGTGGAACTCCCGCGCTGATGCTGCGCTCGACGGGGCCTTCGCTGGTGTCGATAACCAGTCGCCGATCCTCGAAGTAGCTTTTCAGCATCCTCTGCAGCGACGACGGTACCCCCTTGTCCCTCAACGCGCTGGCGATGGCCTGCCAAGGCGCGGAGTTGAACGCGTTGCGGATGTCCAGGGCAACCACCATCAGGCAGCGCTTGTCTCGGGCATTGGTACGGTGAAAGGACATGGCCTTCCTGCCCGCTTCGACAACGCGCTGGATCGCACTGATGGTGGATCTGCCCCGCCGGAATCCGTACTGTTCGTCCGACAATCGTTCCGCATCTGGTTCCTCCAGGAACTCGTTCAGCCGGTTAAGGATTAGGCGCTCCAATACCTTGCCGAGTGCATCAAGCATGCACAGCGGCCGGTAGGAGGAGCTTTCCCCGGGAGGTTTGCCAGGCTTTGGCAGCAGCACCAAGCGCTGCCTCTTCCAGGGCGCTGGAAACGCACCCCGGTCCAGGCAGTCCTGATACAAACGGACGAAAACCTCCGGGTACTTCCTAATTGCCGTCTTAACCGCAGCATTGGGAATACCGTCCAATCCAGGCGCTTTCCTGTTCGCCATTGATCCCACGATGCTAAGCAGCTCGTCCGCAGTAACAGGGGTCAGCGATGTCCTCTGCTCCTCGGTGTCCGCACTCGGCAATTCGGAGTCCGGCCAGACAACAGGCGGATGAGTTGGAAACAGATCGTTGACAATCTGTTCCAGTACGGCACGGTCTGTCTCCGGTGGCACAAAGCTGCCACGAAGGCGAGACATTACCACCCGGTAACCGGCCCCAAACTCATTGGTCTCCGCCTGTTGTATCAGCTCATCAAGCTGTGCACGCTTGCTGGCCCGGACAGCCTTCTCCACCGCTCTCCTCGCCGACCGATGATGTGCGGCCACGGCACTGCGCTCCTGCAGATCGGTCGTACGAAGCATTCTCTCGTGCACAGCCGCACACTCCTCCCGAAGACGCAGAATCTCCGGGGTCCACCAGAAGAGGTCGCGATGGGGGTCACGATGTGACACGGTGACGCGCTCCATCGTGTCATCGCATGCATCGAACATGGCGGCGACCATCCCCTCCTGGCTCACGGCTCGTTCCGGGAATCCGGCCGTCTGGAGTGCGGCTGTGAATGCCTCGACCGAAAACTGCGTCGTCTTCCATCTACGGCCAGCGTGCCGGAAAGTGGTGGACGACGTTGAGGACCCCTGTCCCCGCTGACGATGATGCTGCTGCTGCTGCTGCTGTTGCTGCTGCTGCTGCTGCTGTTGCTGCTGCTGCTGCTGCTGCTGCTGCTGCTGCTGCTGCTGCTGCTGCTGGTGCTGGTGCTGGTGCTGCTGCTGTTGTCGCTGCTGCTGGTCACGAGTTGGAGGCCCCACAGTGAAGAAGATATACCGATGGTCCGATGCCGTGTAGTGGCACGCAGCGGTGTCTGCTGCCACCTCCCAAGTGTCCGGACGAGCGATGGATGCGCTCGCAAAAGATACATCCACGACACTGGGAGTGGCGACTCCGTTGCCCACGAACGTCGGGACCGAGCCTTGGTTCAGGACCACAAGGCCCAGCTGCCTGACGGTATCAAGCAGCTCTTCACCGCGCCAGGTAGAACGCTGGCTACCCCACTCCTCGTTCCAGGCGTTAAAATCGCCTGCCAAGACGATACGCGGGTGAGGTTGGGCCTCCAACTCCACCGCCTCCAGTAACTGCTCGAACTCGCTGGTGTTGAGACGCGGAGGGGCGTAGCAGCTGATGTAAACCACCCCTCCGATCTGTGCTGCTGCCAATCCGGGCATGGCACAGCGCCAGACCCGCTGGATTGGGAGGTGGCCGGTCACCACCACAGCTGCTCGCCCCGACGAGTCGACCGCCCAGTTACCGCTACCATCTGGAGGCCGGTAAACCTCCGACAGCAACAGCACGTCGGCCCGCTTTGTGCGGGCTGTCTGCAAGGCCAGGTCCTGGGCGATGCGTCCACCACCCAGGTTGGCCTGCATCACCCGCATTACGCCCGCCATTGCAAGTTCTGGGGGCACGATGAATGGCCCACGCGATGGGGCCCCTGGCAGAATATGCACTTAGCCGCCGCGGTGCACTGGCTGATGCGGTGGCCTACCTCGCCACACTGCAGGCACTGACCCGACCGGTCAGTGGGGGCACGACAATCTCGCGCCAGGTGCCCCGTCAGTAAGCAGCGGAAGCAGCGCTGTAGATCAAGCGGCTTCTTCGGGACCTCGCGGATGCCGCTTACACACTGGCACAGAGTAAGCTTCTGGCCAATCAGAAGCCGAGCCTTTCCGAGTGGAAGCCGCACTCGAGCCCGCTTCGTGCCATCGCGGAGCTCCCACAGCTCGACCCGCGCAATACCCGGCTCCGCTCCTAGCTGCTGCTTGATGGCAAGCTCCACGTCGCTCTCCTGAGCCAAGGGGTCGACGTTTGTGACGAGAACTTCTCCCATCTCCGTCACGACCCGGGCCACGCCATCCTCGCCGAGCGCCAGCTGAATGCGGCGAGCCAGCTCCGCGCTGTCCACGTTCTTGCGCAGCGGGACTATCAGATGGCCTTGCGCGGTCCGACGCCCCATCCCGATGTCCGCCCGGACATCCTGCAGCTCCTGAGACGTACGTAGTTTAACGTACATCTCCGTCCAGGTTTTGTTCGCACCCGGAACCACCGCGATGCGGTCAGGTCGTACACGACGCCCCTTGGACTGCTGCTGATGTTGTTGCTGCTGCTGCTGCGGACGCTGCTGCTGCTGCTGCTGCTGCTGCTGCGGTGTGCGAAGCTGCGGTGGCACGTATCGCTCGCCTCGCTGCTGTTGCTGCTGCTGCTGCTGCAGCTGCTGGTGGCATTGCCGCTTGGACGAGTGGCCTTTCACCACCGTCGTCCAGAGCTGCTGTTGCTGCGGCTGCTGCTGCGGCTGTTGCTGCTGCTGCTTCTGCTGCTGCTGCTGCTGAAGCTGACGCTGCTGCTGCTGCTGCTGACGCAGCTGTTGCTGCTGCTGCTGCTGACGCTGCTGCTGCTGCTGCTGCTGCTGCTGACGCTGCTGCTGCTGCTGCTGCTGCTGCTGCTGCTGCTGCTGCTGCTGCTGCTGCTGCTGCAGCTGACGTTGCTGCTGCTGCTGCTGCTGCTGCTGCTGCTGCTGCTGCTGCAGCTGACGTTGCTGCTGCTGCTGCTGCTGCTGCTGCTTTTCTCGCTGTCGCTGCCTTTGCCGCTGCAGACGCTTCCGGGCAGACTCCCGGTTACTGCCGTGTATCGCCGCAGTTTGCAACTCAAGCACTGATCTAGTGCCCGTGCGCAACAACTCGTTTTCGCGTCGAAGTGCTGAGTTCTCCTCACGACAAGAACGCAACTCTTCCAGCGCGGTTGTGAGCTGGGCGGCGATACTTTGCAGCTGTGCCATCAGCAATGCCCAGCTTCCCGCGTCGATGGTCCCACCAACTGCCTCCGGAGCAGGAGATGCCGATGGTGTTAGCACTAAGGCTGTTGGTTGCTCCAACTCCATGACCGCCTCCCCTGCCTCACGCCCCGACGTCGCAATGATGGTGTTATTCATTTCATCTTCGTCGCTGGAGTAGCAAAGCTCCATCGTGGGCGTGGCCGGACGCTCATACACTGGTGGCTGGGTAGCCACCACCGACCCTTTTCTAGGCCGTAATTGATACGGCGCACTCATAAGCGAGTAATGGGTCTCGTCTACTATCCCCTTCGGCTCTGGATCAGCTAGCTCCGCTCCTTCCCCCGGAAAACTCACGGAAACCCTCGGAGAAACAGGTTTTCCGGCTCCAGGGGGGTGGTGGTAGGTGGGAGCGGGGCGGGGTGATGTTTTCTACCTTCCTTACTCCAAGCCGCGTCGCTGGACACCCAACTTCGTACTATCCGGCCGGAAAATGGTGCCCGGAAAATTTGACTTTTCCGGCCGAAGTCGGGAAATCCAGGTTCTAAAGATGAGGATTGATGGAAATTTCCCTAACGAGCAACTTTCTCTTCCACACGTGACCGCTATCTCCCTTCCTTCCCCGGGAAAATCGCGGAAAACCGCTTAAAAAACCGATTTTTCCGCTTCGGGGGGTTGGTAGGTGGTGGGGGTAGGTGGGAGCGGGGCGGGGGGGTGTGCGTTCGCTTCCTACCGTTGAGCTGCGTCGTTGGACACCCCACTTGCCCGGGTCCAGTTGATAGTTTGGAAAGGGGGGCTGCCCGGAAAAACCCTATTTTCCAGGGGGGGTGGGGGGAAATCCTTGCGGGGGGGTATTCTTCTTTAAAATCGGGCTCCGTGCCCCATATAAACCCCTATCGGGAAAAGCCCGGTTTTCCCGTGAGTGTCGGAAAACTCTTCCACCGGTGGCTTTTCCTGGCTGTAGCGCCCCCTGGTGGTGGAAAATCGGTCGGTTTTCCAGGGGGGTGGGTGGGGAGGGTCCACCCGAACAACTCCACCGAAGACCCCAAGACGCTATCTCCCTTCCTTCCCCGGGAAAATCGCGGAAAACCGCTAAGAAAACCGGTTTTACGGCTCCGGGGGGTTGGTGGGTGGTTGGGGTAGGTGGGGGCGGGGCGGGGGGGTGTGCTTTCACTTCGTACCGTTGAGCTGCGTCGTTGGACACCCCACTTGCCCGGGTCCGGTTGATAGTTTGGAAAGGGGGGCTGCCCGGAAAAACCCTATTTTCCAGGGGGGGTGGGGGGAAATCCTTGCGGGGGGGTATTCTTCTTTAAAATCGGGCTCCGTGCCCCATATAAACCCCTATCGGGAAAAGCCCGGTTTTCCCGTGAGTGTCGGAAAACTCTTCCACCGGTGGCTTTTCCTGGCTGTAGCGCCCCCTGGTGGTGGAAAATCGGTCGGTTTTCCAGGGGGGTGGGTGGGGAGGGTCCACCCGAACAACTCCACCGAAGACCCCAAGACGCTATCTCCCTTCCTTCCCCGGGAAAATCGCGGAAAACCGCTAAGAAAACCGGTTTTACGGCTCCGGGGGGTTGGTGGGTGGTTGGGGTAGGTGGGGGCGGGGCGGGGGGGTGTGCTTTCACTTCGTACCGTTGAGCTGCGTCGTTGGACACCCCACTTGCCCGGGTCCGGTTGATAGTTTGGAAAGGGGGGCTGCCCGGAAAAACCCTATTTTCCAGGGGGGGTGGGGGGAAATCCTTGCGGGGGGGTATTCTCCTTTAAAAACGGGCTCCGTCCCCCATATAAACCCCTATCGGGAAAAGCCCGGTTTTCCCGTGAGGGTCGGAAAACTCTTCAACCGGTGGCTTTTCCTGGCTGTAGCGCCCCCTGGTGGTGGAAAATCGGTCGGTTTTCCAGGGGGGTGGGTGGGGGGGGTCCACCCGAACAACTCCACCGAAGACCCCAAGTCGCTATCTCCCTTCCTTCCCCGGGAAAACGCGGAAAAACCGTTTGTGAGGGTGTTTTTCCGCTCCAGTGGGTGGTGGGTGGGTGGGAGGGGGGCGGGATGGTCACTCCCAGTTTCCACTTACCGAGACGCGTCGATGGAGGGGTCGCACGCCCGGATCGGTTGACTGGCCGGCCGAACCTCCAAAAAGCGGCCAGTGGGCCCGCCGGGAACTCTCGGGAAACCAGGGCGGACACTCTGAACAACCCGTCCGAACACCGGGTGCTCCGCACAAAATGTTCCGTCCGGGTGTTGGTGGTACAGGGACCAGTTTTTAACGGTTTTTAACGGTTTTTAACGGCTTTTAACGGCTTTTTTCACACACACGCCGCCATTTTCGGAAGGCGAAAAACGGCGTCCTTTTTTGGTGCGAAACTTTGCCGCCCTGTAACTCCGCCAGTTTTCAATCGATTGTCTTGAAACTTTCTGGAATTGTTCTCCTCCAAGAAACGCACAAATCTTTGTATGGCAGCTCTCTTCTAGCTCTTAAGCTACACTGGCTATTTTAAGTTCAATTTTCACTTTTTAATCACTCACATATCACTGAACTCCATTCTTTTCAAAGTTTTTCCTTCTCAAAAACATGCGGCACACTGGCCCGCTTCTTTTAAGACCTCATTTGGCCCGATCGGTCCACTACTTTTCTTAATATTCGCGAAAAACCATCCCGCGAAAAACTCCCTCAATTTTCCGAATTTTCCGGAAAAACTCGGAGGGGGGGCGTAGGACCAAGATCGGGGGCCGCACACGTAAATTCACCACCCTAACTATTGAATTCACTGAATAACACGAAAAAATTTTTTTCCTCACGGAGCACAGCACAGGCACGTCTGCTCACTTCGGCTGACCGATCGCAACTACAGGGATAACTGGCTTGTGGTCGCCAAGCGTTCATAGCGACGTGACTTTTTGATCCTTCGATGTCGGCTCTTCCTATCATTGTGAAGCAAAATTCCCAAAGCGTAGGATTGTTCACCCTTTCAAGGGAACGTGAGCTGGGTTTAGACCGTCGTGAGACAGGTTAGTTTTACCCTACTGGTGTGTGCATTTGTGCTATCTTAACGGAATTCCTGTGCAGTACGAGAGGAACCACAGGTACGGACCACTGGCTCAATACTAGTTCGACCGGACTTTGGTATGACGCTACGTCCGCTGGATTATGCCTGAACGCCTCTAAGGTCGTAACCAATCCGAGCTGATAGCGCTTCAAACCCCCATAGGCAATCGTAAGCTAGCGGGCCTAACAACCCTCCGAGATACGCTGGCGCTGCCTCGCAGCCTGGCGCCTCATCCCCGCTTCTAGACTTGGCCGCATCGCGCAGGGTCGCACCGCACGTGTTAGTACCTGACCATAGGGAACACTGGTGGCAGCTGACCTCGCCGACCGTGGACTTGACTAGTTTCGATGCCTACCGACCGCCCGCAAACGACGGGACTTCAGGCTGGGAGCTGCGAGTTGTAGAGATGCGTTCGCATCGATCCTCTCAGGCGACCCATGCTTGGTGGTGTATTCGTGTGTACTGTCGCACCTTTCCGGGTGTGTTCAGTATGCACGATGAATGAGTTGGAAAACGAAAGACAGAGAGAGAATTGAAATGTTACTGAGCATATAAGCGAAGAGTGTGTGGGTTCATAAGAATGTTGATCATATGCAGTTGATACCGGTACGGGTCCGTCATTACTCCTCCACGGAGTGATGATCGGTTTGCTTGAAGGGGGCAATACGCATCGTTGACTTACCTACGGGTAACCCGCTTACGAGTGGGTCGATTGCTGTCGGGGCAAGCAATCGGGTTAGCGCCGTATCCGGATATAGAGAGTAGTATGGGGTGATAATGATTAACATGTCGAGTGATGGCTGCACCTCCTAGTGGAAAGTTCAAACGTGAAGGTTGCTTCGGTACGGGGTACTAGGTACCTCTTAGAGGAGCAATGGAGTATGGAGTCCAAATTGAATGTTTGGACTTCAAAAATTTCTCTAAGTCCGCTACATAAATCCCTCACCCATAAGCTCACAAAATACATGCAATTGCATTAAAAATTTTGATAACCTAACAAGAGATGAAGGCAAGTCGAATTGGTTGGTCCAAAACCAAATATATCACTAAGTTCGGGACTTGGGTGCAAACCGAAAGTTAAAATGATGTCCCTGAACATGCATATAAGTTCGAGTATTGATATTATAAACCTAACAAGAGATGAAGGCAAGTCGAATTGGTTGGTCCAAAACCAAAAATATCACTAAGTTCGGGACTTGGGTACAAACCGAAAGTTAATATGATGTCCCTGAACATGCATATAAGTTCGAGTATTGATATTATAAACCTAACAAGAGATGAAGGCAAGTCGATTTGGTTGGTGAGAAACCAAAAATATCACTAAGTTCGGGACTTGGGTGCAAACCGAAAGTTAAAATGATGTCCCTGAACATGCATATAAGTTCGAGTATTGATATTATAAACCTAACAAGAGATGAAGGCAAGTCGAATTGGTTGGTCCAAAACCAAAAATATCACTAAGTTCGGGACTTGGGTACAAACCGAAAGTTAATATGATGTCCCTGAACATGCATATAAGTTCGAGTATTGATATTATAAACCTAACAAGAGATGAAGGCAAGTCGATTTGGTTGGTGAGAAACCAAAAATATCACTAAGTTCGGGACTTGGGTGCAAACCGAAAGTTAAAATGATGTCCCTGAACATGCATATAAGTTCGAGTATTGATATTATAAACCTAACAAGAGATGAAGGCAAGTCGAATTGGTTGGTCCAAAACCAAAAATATCACTAAGTTCGGGACTTGGGTACAAACCGAAAGTTAATATGATGTCCCTGAACATGCATATAAGTTCGAGTATTGATATTATAAACCTAACAAGAGATGAAGGCAAGTCGATTTGGTTGGTGAGAAACCAAAAATATCACTAAGTTCGGGACTTGGGTGCAAACCGAAAGTTAAAATGATGTCCCTGAACATGCATATAAGTTCGAGTATTGATATTATAAACCTAACAAGAGATGAAGGCAAGTCGAATTGGTTGGTAAGAAACCAAAAATATCTCTAAGTTCGGGACTTGTGCGCAAACCGAAAGTGAATATGATGTCCCTGAACATGCATATAAGTTCGAGTATTGATATTATAAACCTAACAAGAGATGAAGGCAAGTCGAATTGGTTGGTCCAAAACCAAAAATATCTCTAAGTTCGGGACTTGGGTGCAAACCGAAAGTTAAAATGATGTCCCTGAACATGCATATAAGTTCGAGTATTGATATTATAAACCTAACAAGAGATGAAGGCAAGTCGAATTGGTTGGTCCAAAACCAAAAATATCTCTAAGTTCGGGACTTGGGTGCAAACGGAAAGTTAATATGATGTCCCTGAACATGCATATAAGTTCGAGTATTGATATAATAAACCTAACAAGACATGAAGGCAAGTCGAATTGGTTGGTCCGAAACCAAAAATATCTCTAAGTACGGGACTTGGGCACAAACCAAAACTATATACCAAGTGCCTGAAATGTCTATAAACCACACGAAGAACTCTTCACACACAGGTGCGCC
>NW_026060528.1:27500-32157 GCF_943734695.1 Anopheles maculipalpis | reverse complement strand
ATATAAGTTCGAGTATTGATATTATAAACCTAACAAGAGATGAAGGCAAGTCGAATTGGTTGGTCCAAAACCAAAAATATCTCTAAGTTCGGGACTTGGGTGCAAACCGAAAGTTAAAATGATGTTCCTGAACATGCATATAAGTTCGAGTATTGATATTATAAACCTAACAAGAGATGAAGGCAAGTCGAATTGGTTGGTCGGAAACCAAAAATATCACTAAGTTCGGGACTTGGGTACAAACCGAAAGTTAATATGATGTCCCTGAACATGCATATAAGTTCGAGTATTGATATTATAAACCTAACAAGAGATGAAGGCAAGTCGAATTGGTTGGTTGGAAACCAAAAATATCACTAAGTTCGGGACTTGGGTACAAACCGAAAGTTAAAATGATGTCCCTGAACATGCATATAAGTTCGAGTATTGATATTATAAACCTAACAAGCGATGAAGGCAAGTCGAATTGGTTGGTCGGAAACCAAAAATATCACTAAGTTCGGGACTTGGGTACAAACCGAAAGTTAATATGATGTCCCTGAACATGCATATAAGTTCGAGTATTGATATTATAAACCTAACAAGAGATGAAGGCAAGTCGAATTGGTTGGTCCAAAACCAAAAATATCTCTAAGTTCGGGACTTGGGTGCAAACCGAAAGTTAAAATGATGTCCCTGAACATGCATATAAGTTCGAGTATTGATATTATAAACCTAACAAGAGATGAAGGCAAGTCGAATTGGTTGGTAAGAAACCAAAAATATATACCAAGTGCCTGAAATGTCTATAAACCACACGAAGAACTCTTCACACACAGGTGCGCCTCATAACCTGGTACAATGTATAAGACATTGGTTTCGGGGGATTTTTTGAGAAGAAAATTTTTTTCTCTAACTTTGAGTAAAACTGTCTCAGAATACATATTTAACCACGAAAAGTGAACACCGACAGTAAATAGCAAAAATCACCCGACCATCAAAGTTGTATGGCGGTGTGGGAGAAGAAAATCCAAGGTCGTCTAATGTAGGGACGTAAGACACGAAATCAAAATTTTGGCATAAAATCTAAAATAATCATCAGACAGTGGTCATCCAAGGCATATAAGAGTCGTCTAACGATGCTGAATGCAATAAGCAATAGCGACTTTTTAAAGATTTTTTTGGATTTTTGTCAAAATGTACCCTTCACAACTTGGTACAAGTCATAGGACATGGGTACCGGTATGACCGACGGAAGATTTTTGGACAAAAAATTTTTTTGCTCTAACTTTGAGTAAAACGGTCTCAGGATGCATTATTAATCATGAAAAGTGATCTCCGACAGTAAATAGCGAAAGTTACCCGACCATCAAAGTTGCATGGCGGTGCAGGAGACGAAAATCCAAGGTCGTCTAATGTAGGGACGTAAGACACGAAATCAAAATTTTGGCATAAAAGCTAAAATAATCATCAGACAGTGGTCATCCAAGGCATATTAGAGTCGTCTAACGATGCTGAATGCAATAAGCAATAGCGACTTTTTAATGATTTTTTTGGATTTTTGTCAAAATGTACCCTTCACAACTTGGTACAAGTCATAGGACATGGGTACCGGTATGACCGACGGAAGATTTTTGGACAAAAAATTTTTTTACTCTAACTTTGAGTAAAACGGTGTCAGGATGCATTATTAATCACGAAAAGTGATCTCCGACAGTAAATAGCGAAAGTTACCCGACCATCAAAGTTGCATGGCGGTGTAGGAGACGAAAGTCCAAGGTCGTCTAATGTAGGGACGTAAGACACGAAATCAAAATTTTGGCATAAAATCTAAAATAATCATCAGACAGTGGTCATCCAAGGCATATAAGAGTCGTCTAACGATGCTGAATGCAATAAGCAATAGCGACTTTTTAATGATTTTTTTGGATTTTTGTCAAAATGTACCCTTCACAACTTGGTACAAGTCATAGGACATGGGTACCGGTATGACCGACGGAAGATTTTTGGACAAAAAATTTTTTTGCTCTAACTTTGAGTAAAACGGTCTCAGGATGCATTATTAATCATGAAAAGTGATCTCCGACAGTAAATAGCGAAAGTTACCCGACCATCAAAGTTGCATGGCGGTGCAGGAGACGAAAATCCAAGGTCGTCTAATGTAGGGACGTAAGACACGAAATCAAAATTTTGGCATAAAAGCTTAAGTAATCATCAGACAGTGGTCATCCAAGGCATATAAGAGTCGTCTAACGATGCTGAATGCAATAAGCAATAGCGACTTTTTAATGATTTTTTTGGATTTTTGTCAAAATTTACCCTTCACAACTTGGTACAAGTTATAGGACATGGGTATCGGTATGACCGACGGAAGATTTTTTGACAAAAATTTTTTTGACTCTAACTTTGAGTAAAACTGTGTCAGGATGCTTTTTTAAGCATGAAAAGTGATCTCCGACGGTAAATAGCAAAAGTCACCCGACCATCAAAGTTGCATGGCGGTGCAGGAGACGAAAATCCAAGGTCGTCTAATGTAGGGACGTAAGACACGAAATCAAAATTTTGGCATAAAAGCTAAAATAATCATCAGACAGTGGTCATCCAAGGCATATTAGAGTCGTCTAACGATGCTGAATGCAATAAGCAATAGCGACTTTTTAATGATTTTTTTGGATTTTTGTCAAAATTTACCCTTCACAACTTGGTACAAGTCATAGGACATGGGTACCGGTATGACCGACGGAAGATTTTTGGACAAAAAATTTTTTTGCTCTAACTTTGAGTAAAACGGTCTCAGGATGCATTATTAATCACGAAAAGTGATCTCCGACCGTAAATAGCGAAAGTTACCCGACCATCAAAGTTGCATGGCGGTGTGGGAGAAGAAAATCCAAGGTCGTCTAATGTAGGGACGTAAGACACGAAATCAAAATTTTGGCATAAAAGCTAAAATAATCATCAGACAGTGGTCATCCAAGGCATATAAGAGTCGTCTAACGATGCTGAATGCAATAAGCAATAGCGACTTTTTAATGATTTTTTTGGATTTTTGTCAAAATGTACCCTTCACAACTTGGTACAAGTCATAGGACATGGGTACCGGTATGACCGACGGAAGATTTTTGGACAAAAAATTTTTTTGCTCTAACTTTGAGTAAAACGGTGTCAGGATGCATTATTAATCACGAAAAGTGATCTCCGACAGTAAATAGCGAAAGTTACCCGACCATCAAAGTTGTATGGCGGTGTGGGAGAAGAAAATCCAAGGTCGTCTAATGTAGGGACGTAAGACACGAAATCAAAATTTTGGCATAAAAGCTAAAATAATCATCAGACAGTGGTCATCCAAGGCATATAAGAGTCGTCTAACGATGCTGAATGCAATAAGCAATAGCGACTTTTTAATGATTTTTTTGGATTTTTGTCAAAATGTACCCTTCACAACTTGGTACAAGTCCTAGGACATGGGTACCGGTATGACCGACGGAAGATTTTTGGACAAAAAATTTTTTTGCTCTAACTTTGAGTAAAACGGTCTCAGGATGCATTATTAATCATGAAAAGTGATCTCCGACATTAAATAGCGAAAGTTACCCGACCATCAAAGTTGCATGGCGGTGCAGGAGACGAAAATCCAAGGTCGTCTAATGTAGGGACGTAAGACACGAAATCAAAATTTTGGCATAAAAGCTTAAGTAATCATCAGACAGTGGTCATCCAAGGCATATAAGAGTCATCTAACGATGCTGAATGCAATAAGCAATAGCGACTTTTTAATGATTTTTTTGGATTTTTGTCAAAATGTACCCTTCACAACTTGGTACAAGTCATAGGACATGGGTACCGGTATGACCGACGGAAGATTTTTGGACAAAAAATTTTTTTGCTCTAACTTTGAGTAAAACGGTCTCAGGATGCATTATTAATCATGAAAAGTGATCTCCGACAGTAAATAGCGAAAGTTACCCGACCATCAAAGTTTCATGGCGGTGCAGGAGACGAAAATCCAAGGTCGTCTAATGTAGGGACGTAAGACACGAAATCAAAATTTTGGCATAAAATCTAAAATAATCATCAGACAGTGGTCATCCAAGGCATATAAGAGTCGTCTAACGATGCTGAATGCAATAAGCAATAGCGACTTTTTAAAGATTTTTTTGGATTTTTGTCAAAATGTACCCTTCACAACTTGGTACAAGTCATAGGACATGGGTACCGGTATGACCGACGGAAGATTTTTGGACAAAAAATTTTTTTGCTCTAACTTTGAGTAAAACGGTCTCAGGATGCATTATTAATCATGAAAAGTGATCTCCGACAGTAAATAGCGAAAGTTACCCGACCATCAAAGTTGCATGGCGGTGCAGGAGACGAAAATCCAAGGTCGTCTAATGTAGGGACGTAAGACACGAAATCAAAATTTTGGCATAAAAGCTAAAATAATCATCAGACAGTGGTCATCCAAGGCATATAAGAGTCGTCTAACGATGCTGAATGCAATAAGCAATAGCGACTTTTTAATGATTTTTTTGGATTTTTGTCAAAATGTACCCTTCACAACTTGGTACAAGTCATAGGACATGGGTACCGGTATGACCGACGGAAGATTTTTGGACAAAAAATTTTTTTGCTCTAACTTTGAGTAAAACGGTCTCAGGATGCATTATTAATCATGAAA
>NW_026060528.1:5000-17500 GCF_943734695.1 Anopheles maculipalpis | reverse complement strand
CCTTCCATGACGTCGGAAACTCTCCCCGCCGCAACAGGTCGTTGAACACCCGGGTGAAGACCTCCGGGTGCTCTCGGATCGCGGTCTTCACCGCCGCGTTGGGGATGCCGTCGAGTCCTGGCGCCTTGGACGATGCCATCCTGGCTGCAACGGCCAACACCTCGTCCTGCGTAACCGGCCGGACCTCCTCCGTGTCGCCCTCGGCTGCGATGGTAGGCCAATCGAACGGAGGGTGCGTCGGGAAAAGTGCGTCAACGATCGGCTGGAGTACTGCTCGGTCGGTTTCAGGTGGTGCGCGACTGCGCAGCTTGGCCAGCACCACCTTGTACCCGAGCCCGAATACATCGTTCTCCACCCCGTCAATGAGCTCCTGCATGCAGCGATCCTTGCTGCGCTGGATCTCGCTCGCCAGCATCCTCCGCGAGCTCAGGAGCTGGGCGGTCAGCGCGAGGCGCTCATCAGGCGGGGCGCTGCGACGTCGCCGTTCTGCAGCTTCGCACTCCTCCCTCAGCCGGTCGATCTCGGGTGTCCACCAGTACATCCTCGGCGCTTGGTGGAAGGTCGCCCCATGCACCCGCTCCATTGTGCCGTCGCACGCTGCAGTAAGCCCGCCGACCAGGTCTTCCGGTGTCTGCGCCAGCTCGAACCGTCCAATGGAAAGGGCGGTGGCGAAGCAGGAGCTATCAAACTGCGCAGTTTTCCACCGGGTACCGGCATGCCTGGCCGTGCCGATGTTGTTGTTCGGCGGCTGATGTCGTTGCCTACGGTGGTGTTGCATGCCATCTCCCGGAAGACCCACCTGAAACTCCAGGTAGGAGTGGTCGCTGTCGGAGAACCGCGGACTTACCCGCCAACAGGGATAACTGGCTTGTGGTCGCCAAGCGTTCATAGCGACGTGACTTTTTGATCCTTCGATGTCGGCTCTTCCTATCATTGTGAAGCAAAATTCCCAAAGCGTAGGATTGTTCACCCTTTCAAGGGAACGTGAGCTGGGTTTAGACCGTCGTGAGACAGGTTAGTTTTACCCTACTGGTGTGTGCATTTGTGCTATCTTAACGGAATTCCTGTGCAGTACGAGAGGAACCACAGGTACGGACCACTGGCTCAATACTAGTTCGACCGGACTTTGGTATGACGCTACGTCCGCTGGATTATGCCTGAACGCCTCTAAGGTCGTAACCAATCCGAGCTGATAGCGCTTCAAACCCCCATAGGCAATCGTAAGCTAGCGGGCCTAACAACCCTCCGAGATACGCTGGCGCTGCCTCGCAGCCTGGCGCCTCATCCCCGCTTCTAGACTTGGCCGCATCGCGCAGGGTCGCACCGCACGTGTTAGTACCTGACCATAGGGAACACTGGTGGCAGCTGACCTCGCCGACCGTGGACTTGACTAGTTTCGATGCCTACCGACCGCCCGCAAACGACGGGACTTCAGGCTGGGAGCTGCGAGTTGTAGAGATGCGTTCGCATCGATCCTCTCAGGCGACCCATGCTTGGTGGTGTATTCGTGTGTACTGTCGCACCTTTCCGGGTGTGTTCAGTATGCACGATGAATGAGTTGGAAAACGAAAGACAGAGAGAGTATTGAAATGTTACTGAGCATATAAGCGAAGAGTGTGTGGGTTCATAAGAATGTTGATCATATGCAGTTGATACCGGTACGGGTCCGTCATTACTCCTCCACGGAGTGATGATCGGTTTGCTTGAAGGGGGCAATACGCATCGTTGACTTACCTACGGGTAACCCGCTTACGAGTGGGTCGATTGCTGTCGGGGCAAGCAATCGGGTTAGCGCCGTATCCGGATATAGAGAGTAGTATGGGGTGATAATGATTAACATGTCGAGTGATGGCTGCACCTCCTAGTGGAAAGTTCAAACGTGAAGGTTGCTTCGGTACGGGGTACTAGGTACCTCTTAGAGGAGCAATGGAGTATGGAGTCCAAATTGAATGTTTGGACTTCAAAAATTTCTCTAAGTCCGCTACATAAATCCCTCACCCATAAGCTCACAAAATACATGCAATTGCATTAAAAATTGTGTTAACCTAACAAGAGATGAAGGCAAGTCGAATTGGTAAGTAAGAAACCAAAAATATCTCTAAGTTCGGGACTTGGGTACAAACCGAAAGTTAATATGATGTCCCTGAACATGCATATAAGTTCGAGTATTGATATTATAAACCTAACAAGAGATGAAGGCAAGTCGAATTGGTTGGTTGGAAACCAAAAATATCACTAAGTTCGGGACTTGGGTACAAACCGAAAGTTAAAATGATGTCCCTGAACATGCATATAAGTTCGAGTATTGATATTATAAACCTAACAAGCGATGAAGGCAAGTCGAATTGGTTGGTCGGAAACCAAAAATATCACTAAGTTCGGGACTTGGGTACAAACCGAAAGTTAATATGATGTCCCTGAACATGCATATAAGTTCGAGTATTGATATTATAAACCTAACAAGAGATGAAGGCAAGTCGAATTGGTTGGTCCAAAACCAAAAATATCTCTAAGTTCGGGACTTGGGTGCAAACCGAAAGTGAATATGATGTCCCTGAACATGCATATAAGTTCGAGTATTGATATTATAAACCTAACAAGAGATGAAGGCAAGTCGAATTGGTAAGTAAGAAACCAAAAATATCTCTAAGTTCGGGACTTGGGTGCAAACCGAAAGTTAAAATGATGTCCCTGAACATGCATATAAGTT
The DNA here is from genome assembly GCF_943734695.1 of Anopheles maculipalpis. Classification (NCBI taxonomy): domain Eukaryota; kingdom Metazoa; phylum Arthropoda; class Insecta; order Diptera; family Culicidae; genus Anopheles; species Anopheles maculipalpis. The sequence goes on along the minus strand of NW_026060528.1, from coordinate 14,790 downwards.
CGAGTATTGATATTATAAACCTAACAAGAGATGAAGGCAAGTCGAATTGGTAAGTAAGAAACCAAAAATATCTCTAAGTTCGGGACTTGGGTGCAAACCGAAAGTTAAAATGATGTCCCTGAACATGCATATAAGTTCGAGTATTGATATTATAAACCTAACAAGAGATGAAGGCAAGTCGAATTGGTAAGTAAGAAACCAAAAATATCTCTAAGTTCGGGACTTGGGTGCAAACCGAAAGTTAAAATGATGTCCCTGAACATGCATATAAGTTCGAGTATTGATATTATAAACCTAACAAGAGATGAAGGCAAGTCGAATTGGTAAGTAAGAAACCAAAAATATCACTAAGTTCGGGACTTGGGTGCAAACCGAAAGTTAAAATGATGTCCCTGAACATGCATATAAGTTCGAGTATTGATATTATAAACCTAACAAGAGATGAAGGCAAGTCGAATTGGTAAGTAAGAAACCAAAAATATCTCTAAGTTCGGGACTTGGGTGCAAACCGAAAGTTAATATGATGTCCCTGAACATGCATATAAGTTCGAGTATTGATATTATAAACCTAACAAGAGATGAAGGCAAGTCGAATTGGTTGGTCCAAAACCAAAAATATCTCTAAGTTCGGGACTTGGGTGCAAACCGAAAGTTAAAATGATGTCCCTGAACATGCATATAAGTTCGAGTATTGATATTATAAACCTAACAAGAGATGAAGGCAAGTCGAATTGGTTGGTAAGAAACCAAAAATATCACTAAGTTCGGGACTTGGGTGCAAACCGAAAGTGAATATGATGTCCCTGAACATGCATATAAGTTCGAGTATTGATATTATAAACCTAACAAGAGATGAAGGCAAGTCGAATTGGTAAGTAAGAAACCAAAAATATCTCTAAGTTCGGGACTTGGGTGCAAACCGAAAGTTAAAATGATGTCCCTGAACATGCATATAAGTTCGAGTATTGATATTATAAACCTAACAAGAGATGAAGGCAAGTCGAATTGGTAAGTAAGAAACCAAAAATATCTCTAAGTTCGGGACTTGGGTGCAAACCGAAAGTTAAAATGATGTCCCTGAACATGCATATAAGTTCGAGTATTGATATTATAAACCTAACAAGAGATGAAGGCAAGTCGAATTGGTAAGTAAGAAACCAAAAATATCTCTAAGTTCGGGACTTGGGTGCAAACCGAAAGTTAAAATGATGTCCCTGAACATGCATATAAGTTCGAGTATTGATATTATAAACCTAACAAGAGATGAAGGCAAGTCGAATTGGTAAGTAAGAAACCAAAAATATCACTAAGTTCGGGACTTGGGTGCAAACCGAAAGTTAAAATGATGTCCCTGAACATGCATATAAGTTCGAGTATTGATATTATAAACCTAACAAGAGATGAAGGCAAGTCGAATTGGTAAGTAAGAAACCAAAAATATCTCTAAGTTCGGGACTTGGGTGCAAACCGAAAGTTAATATGATGTCCCTGAACATGCATATAAGTTCGAGTATTGATATTATAAACCTAACAAGAGATGAAGGCAAGTCGAATTGGTTGGTCCAAAACCAAAAATATCTCTAAGTTCGGGACTTGGGTGCAAACCGAAAGTTAAAATGATGTCCCTGAACATGCATATAAGTTCGAGTATTGATATTATAAACCTAACAAGAGATGAAGGCAAGTCGAATTGGTTGGTAAGAAACCAAAAATATCACTAAGTTCGGGACTTGGGTGCAAACCGAAAGTGAATATGATGTCCCTGAACATGCATATAAGTTCGAGTATTGATATTATAAACCTAACAAGAGATGAAGGCAAGTCGAATTGGTAAGTAAGAAACCAAAAATATCTCTAAGTTCGGGACTTGGGTGCAAACCGAAAGTTAAAATGATGTCCCTGAACATGCATATAAGTTCGAGTATTGATATTATAAACCTAACAAGAGATGAAGGCAAGTCGAATTGGTTGGTAAGAAACCAAAAATATCACTAAGTTCGGGACTTGGGTGCAAACCGAAAGTGAATATGATGTCCCTGAACATGCATATAAGTTCGAGTATTGATATTATAAACCTAACAAGAGATGAAGGCAAGTCGAATTGGTAAGTAAGAAACCAAAAATATCTCTAAGTTCGGGACTTGGGTACAAACCGAAAGTTAATATGATGTCCCTGAACATGCATATAAGTTCGAGTATTGATATTATAAACCTAACAAGAGATGAAGGCAAGTCGAATTGGTTGGTTGGAAACCAAAAATATCACTAAGTTCGGGACTTGGGTACAAACCGAAAGTTAAAATGATGTCCCTGAACATGCATATAAGTTCGAGTATTGATATTATAAACCTAACAAGCGATGAAGGCAAGTCGAATTGGTTGGTCGGAAACCAAAAATATCACTAAGTTCGGGACTTGGGTACAAACCGAAAGTTAATATGATGTCCCTGAACATGCATATAAGTTCGAGTATTGATATTATAAACCTAACAAGAGATGAAGGCAAGTCGAATTGGTTGGTCCAAAACCAAAAATATCTCTAAGTTCGGGACTTGGGTGCAAACCGAAAGTTAAAATGATGTTCCTGAACATGCATATAAGTTCGAGTATTGATATTATAAACCTAACAAGAGATGAAGGCAAGTCGAATTGGTTGGTCGGAAACCAAAAATATCACTAAGTTCGGGACTTGGGTACAAACCGAAAGTTAATATGATGTCCCTGAACATGCATATAAGTTCGAGTATTGATATTATAAACCTAACAAGAGATGAAGGCAAGTCGAATTGGTTGGTTGGAAACCAAAAATATCACTAAGTTCGGGACTTGGGTACAAACCGAAAGTTAAAATGATGTCCCTGAACATGCATATAAGTTCGAGTATTGATATTATAAACCTAACAAGCGATGAAGGCAAGTCGAATTGGTTGGTCGGAAACCAAAAATATCACTAAGTTCGGGACTTGGGTACAAACCGAAAGTTAATATGATGTCCCTGAACATGCATATAAGTTCGAGTATTGATATTATAAACCTAACAAGAGATGAAGGCAAGTCGAATTGGTTGGTCCAAAACCAAAAATATCTCTAAGTTCGGGACTTGGGTGCAAACCGAAAGTGAATATGATGTCCCTGAACATGCATATAAGTTCGAGTATTGATATTATAAACCTAACAAGAGATGAAGGCAAGTCGAATTGGTAAGTAAGAAACCAAAAATATCTCTAAGTTCGGGACTTGGGTGCAAACCGAAAGTTAAAATGATGTCCCTGAACATGCATATAAGTTCGAGTATTGATATTATAAACCTAACAAGAGATGAAGGCAAGTCGAATTGGTTGGTCCGAAACCAAAAATATCTCTAAGTTCGGGACTTGGGTGCAAACCGAAAGTTAAAATGATGTCCCTGAACATGCATATAAGTTCGAGTATTGATATTATAAACCTAACAAGAGATGAAGGCAAGTCGAATTGGTAAGTAAGAAACCAAAAATATCACTAAGTTCGGGACTTGGGTGCAAACCGAAAGTTAAAATGATGTCCCTGAACATGCATATAAGTTCGAGTATTGATATTATAAACCTAACAAGAGATGAAGGCAAGTCGAATTGGTAAGTAAGAAACCAAAAATATCTCTAAGTTCGGGACTTGGGTGCAAACCGAAAGTTAATATGATGTCCCTGAACATGCATATAAGTTCGAGTATTGATATTATAAACCTAACAAGAGATGAAGGCAAGTCGAATTGGTTGGTCCAAAACCAAAAATATCTCTAAGTTCGGGACTTGGGTGCAAACCGAAAGTTAAAATGATGTCCCTGAACATGCATATAAGTTCGAGTATTGATATTATAAACCTAACAAGAGATGAAGGCAAGTCGAATTGGTTGGTAAGAAACCAAAAATATCACTAAGTTCGGGACTTGGGTGCAAACCGAAAGTGAATATGATGTCCCTGAACATGCATATAAGTTCGAGTATTGATATTATAAACCTAACAAGAGATGAAGGCAAGTCGAATTGGTAAGTAAGAAACCAAAAATATCTCTAAGTTCGGGACTTGGGTGCAAACCGAAAGTTAAAATGATGTCCCTGAACATGCATATAAGTTCGAGTATTGATATTATAAACCTAACAAGAGATGAAGGCAAGTCGAATTGGTAAGTAAGAAACCAAAAATATCTCTAAGTTCGGGACTTGGGTGCAAACCGAAAGTTAAAATGATGTCCCTGAACATGCATATAAGTTCGAGTATTGATATTATAAACCTAACAAGAGATGAAGGCAAGTCGAATTGGTAAGTAAGAAACCAAAAATATCTCTAAGTTCGGGACTTGGGTGCAAACCGAAAGTTAAAATGATGTCCCTGAACATGCATATAAGTTCGAGTATTGATATTATAAACCTAACAAGAGATGAAGGCAAGTCGAATTGGTAAGTAAGAAACCAAAAATATCACTAAGTTCGGGACTTGGGTGCAAACCGAAAGTTAAAATGATGTCCCTGAACATGCATATAAGTTCGAGTATTGATATTATAAACCTAACAAGAGATGAAGGCAAGTCGAATTGGTAAGTAAGAAACCAAAAATATCTCTAAGTTCGGGACTTGGGTGCAAACCGAAAGTTAATATGATGTCCCTGAACATGCATATAAGTTCGAGTATTGATATTATAAACCTAACAAGAGATGAAGGCAAGTCGAATTGGTTGGTCCAAAACCAAAAATATCTCTAAGTTCGGGACTTGGGTGCAAACCGAAAGTTAAAATGATGTCCCTGAACATGCATATAAGTTCGAGTATTGATATTATAAACCTAACAAGAGATGAAGGCAAGTCGAATTGGTTGGTAAGAAACCAAAAATATCACTAAGTTCGGGACTTGGGTGCAAACCGAAAGTGAATATGATGTCCCTGAACATGCATATAAGTTCGAGTATTGATATTATAAACCTAACAAGAGATGAAGGCAAGTCGAATTGGTAAGTAAGAAACCAAAAATATCTCTAAGTTCGGGACTTGGGTGCAAACCGAAAGTTAAAATGATGTCCCTGAACATGCATATAAGTTCGAGTATTGATATTATAAACCTAACAAGAGATGAAGGCAAGTCGAATTGGTTGGTAAGAAACCAAAAATATCACTAAGTTCGGGACTTGGGTGCAAACCGAAAGTGAATATGATGTCCCTGAACATGCATATAAGTTCGAGTATTGATATTATAAACCTAACAAGAGATGAAGGCAAGTCGAATTGGTAAGTAAGAAACCAAAAATATCTCTAAGTTCGGGACTTGGGTACAAACCGAAAGTTAATATGATGTCCCTGAACATGCATATAAGTTCGAGTATTGATATTATAAACCTAACAAGAGATGAAGGCAAGTCGAATTGGTTGGTTGGAAACCAAAAATATCACTAAGTTCGGGACTTGGGTACAAACCGAAAGTTAAAATGATGTCCCTGAACATGCATATAAGTTCGAGTATTGATATTATAAACCTAACAAGCGATGAAGGCAAGTCGAATTGGTTGGTCGGAAACCAAAAATATCACTAAGTTCGGGACTTGGGTACAAACCGAAAGTTAATATGATGTCCCTGAACATGCATATAAGTTCGAGTATTGATATTATAAACCTAACAAGAGATGAAGGCAAGTCGAATTGGTTGGTCCAAAACCAAAAATATCTCTAAGTTCGGGACTTGGGTGCAAACCGAAAGTTAAAATGATGTTCCTGAACATGCATATAAGTTCGAGTATTGATATTATAAACCTAACAAGAGATGAAGGCAAGTCGAATTGGTTGGTCGGAAACCAAAAATATCACTAAGTTCGGGACTTGGGTACAAACCGAAAGTTAATATGATGTCCCTGAACATGCATATAAGTTCGAGTATTGATATTATAAACCTAACAAGAGATGAAGGCAAGTCGAATTGGTTGGTTGGAAACCAAAAATATCACTAAGTTCGGGACTTGGGTACAAACCGAAAGTTAAAATGATGTCCCTGAACATGCATATAAGTTCGAGTATTGATATTATAAACCTAACAAGCGATGAAGGCAAGTCGAATTGGTTGGTCGGAAACCAAAAATATCACTAAGTTCGGGACTTGGGTACAAACCGAAAGTTAATATGATGTCCCTGAACATGCATATAAGTTCGAGTATTGATATTATAAACCTAACAAGAGATGAAGGCAAGTCGAATTGGTTGGTCCAAAACCAAAAATATCTCTAAGTTCGGGACTTGGGTGCAAACCGAAAGTTAAAATGATGTCCCTGAACATGCATATAAGTTCGAGTATTGATATTATAAACCTAACAAGAGATGAAGGCAAGTCGAATTGGTTGGTAAGAAACCAAAAATATATACCAAGTGCCTGAAATGTCTATAAACCACACGAAGAACTCTTCACACACAGGTGCGCCTCATAACCTGGTACAATGTATAAGACATTGGTTTCGGGGGATTTTTTGAGAAGAAAATTTTTTTCTCTAACTTTGAGTAAAACTGTCTCAGAATACATATTTAACCACGAAAAGTGAACACCGACAGTAAATAGCAAAAATCACCCGACCATCAAAGTTGTATGGCGGTGTGGGAGAAGAAAATCCAAGGTCGTCTAATGTAGGGACGTAAGACACGAAATCAAAATTTTGGCATAAAAGCTAAAATAATCATCAGACAGTGGTCATCCAAGGCATATAAGAGTCGTCTAACGATGCTGAATGCAATAAGCAATAGCGACTTTTTAAAGATTTTTTTGGATTTTTGTCAAAATGTACCCTTCACAACTTGGTACAAGTCATAGGACATGGGTACCGGTATGACCGACGGAAGATTTTTGGACAAAAAATTTTTTTGCTCTAACTTTGAGTAAAACGGTCTCAGGATGCATTATTAATCATGAAAAGTGATCTCCGACAGTAAATAGCGAAAGTTACCCGACCATCAAAGTTGCATGGCGGTGCAGGAGACGAAAATCCAAGGTCGTCTAATGTAGGGACGTAAGACACGAAATCAAAATTTTGGCATAAAAGCTAAAATAATCATCAGACAGTGGTCATCCAAGGCATATTAGAGTCGTCTAACGATGCTGAATGCAATAAGCAATAGCGACTTTTTAATGATTTTTTTGGATTTTTGTCAAAATGTACCCTTCACAACTTGGTACAAGTCATAGGACATGGGTACCGGTATGACCGACGGAAGATTTTTGGACAAAAAATTTTTTTACTCTAACTTTGAGTAAAACGGTGTCAGGATGCATTATTAATCACGAAAAGTGATCTCCGACAGTAAATAGCGAAAGTTACCCGACCATCAAAGTTGCATGGCGGTGTAGGAGACGAAAGTCCAAGGTCGTCTAATGTAGGGACGTAAGACACGAAATCAAAATTTTGGCATAAAATCTAAAATAATCATCAGACAGTGGTCATCCAAGGCATATAAGAGTCGTCTAACGATGCTGAATGCAATAAGCAATAGCGACTTTTTAATGATTTTTTTGGATTTTTGTCAAAATGTACCCTTCACAACTTGGTACAAGTCATAGGACATGGGTACCGGTATGACCGACGGAAGATTTTTGGACAAAAAATTTTTTTGCTCTAACTTTGAGTAAAACGGTCTCAGGATGCATTATTAATCATGAAAAGTGATCTCCGACAGTAAATAGCGAAAGTTACCCGACCATCAAAGTTGCATGGCGGTGCAGGAGACGAAAATCCAAGGTCGTCTAATGTAGGGACGTAAGACACGAAATCAAAATTTTGGCATAAAAGCTTAAGTAATCATCAGACAGTGGTCATCCAAGGCATATAAGAGTCGTCTAACGATGCTGAATGCAATAAGCAATAGCGACTTTTTAATGATTTTTTTGGATTTTTGTCAAAATTTACCCTTCACAACTTGGTACAAGTTATAGGACATGGGTATCGGTATGACCGACGGAAGATTTTTTGACAAAAATTTTTTTGACTCTAACTTTGAGTAAAACTGTGTCAGGATGCTTTTTTAAGCATGAAAAGTGATCTCCGACGGTAAATAGCAAAAGTCACCCGACCATCAAAGTTGCATGGCGGTGCAGGAGACGAAAATCCAAGGTCGTCTAATGTAGGGACGTAAGACACGAAATCAAAATTTTGGCATAAAAGCTAAAATAATCATCAGACAGTGGTCATCCAAGGCATATTAGAGTCGTCTAACGATGCTGAATGCAATAAGCAATAGCGACTTTTTAATGATTTTTTTGGATTTTTGTCAAAATTTACCCTTCACAACTTGGTACAAGTCATAGGACATGGGTACCGGTATGACCGACGGAAGATTTTTGGACAAAAAATTTTTTTGCTCTAACTTTGAGTAAAACGGTCTCAGGATGCATTATTAATCACGAAAAGTGATCTCCGACCGTAAATAGCGAAAGTTACCCGACCATCAAAGTTGCATGGCGGTGTGGGAGAAGAAAATCCAAGGTCGTCTAATGTAGGGACGTAAGACACGAAATCAAAATTTTGGCATAAAAGCTAAAATAATCATCAGACAGTGGTCATCCAAGGCATATAAGAGTCGTCTAACGATGCTGAATGCAATAAGCAATAGCGACTTTTTAATGATTTTTTTGGATTTTTGTCAAAATGTACCCTTCACAACTTGGTACAAGTCATAGGACATGGGTACCGGTATGACCGACGGAAGATTTTTGGACAAAAAATTTTTTTGCTCTAACTTTGAGTAAAACGGTGTCAGGATGCATTATTAATCACGAAAAGTGATCTCCGACAGTAAATAGCGAAAGTTACCCGACCATCAAAGTTGTATGGCGGTGTGGGAGAAGAAAATCCAAGGTCGTCTAATGTAGGGACGTAAGACACGAAATCAAAATTTTGGCATAAAAGCTAAAATAATCATCAGACAGTGGTCATCCAAGGCATATAAGAGTCGTCTAACGATGCTGAATGCAATAAGCAATAGCGACTTTTTAATGATTTTTTTGGATTTTTGTCAAAATGTACCCTTCACAACTTGGTACAAGTCATAGGACATGGGTACCGGTATGACCGACGGAAGATTTTTGGACAAAAAATTTTTTTGCTCTAACTTTGAGTAAAACGGTCTCAGGATGCATTATTAATCATGAAAAGTGATCTCCGACATTAAATAGCGAAAGTTACCCGACCATCAAAGTTGCATGGCGGTGCAGGAGACGAAAATCCAAGGTCGTCTAATGTAGGGACGTAAGACACGAAATCAAAATTTTGGCATAAAAGCTTAAGTAATCATCAGACAGTGGTCATCCAAGGCATATAAGAGTCATCTAACGATGCTGAATGCAATAAGCAATAGCGACTTTTTAATGATTTTTTTGGATTTTTGTCAAAATGTACCCTTCACAACTTGGTACAAGTCATAGGACATGGGTACCGGTATGACCGACGGAAGATTTTTGGACAAAAAATTTTTTTGCTCTAACTTTGAGTAAAACGGTCTCAGGATGCATTATTAATCATGAAAAGTGATCTCCGACAGTAAATAGCGAAAGTTACCCGACCATCAAAGTTTCATGGCGGTGCAGGAGACGAAAATCCAAGGTCGTCTAATGTAGGGACGTAAGACACGAAATCAAAATTTTGGCATAAAATCTAAAATAATCATCAGACAGTGGTCATCCAAGGCATATAAGAGTCGTCTAACGATGCTGAATGCAATAAGCAATAGCGACTTTTTAAAGATTTTTTTGGATTTTTGTCAAAATGTACCCTTCACAACTTGGTACAAGTCAT
>NW_026060527.1:0-32191 GCF_943734695.1 Anopheles maculipalpis | reverse complement strand
GACTCTTATATGCCTTGGATGACCACTGTCTGATGATTATTTTAGCTTTTATGCCAAAATTTTGATTTCGTGTCTTACGTCCCTACATTAGACGACCTTGGATTTTCGTCTCCTGCACCGCCATGCAACTTTGATGGTCGGGTAACTTTCGCTATTTACTGTCGGAGATCACTTTTCATGATTAATAATGCATCCTGAGACCGTTTTACTCAAAGTTAGAGCAAAAAAATTTTTTGTCCAAAAATCTTCCGTCGGTCATACCGGGTACCCATGTCCTATGACTTGTACCAAGTTGTGAAGGGTAAATTTTGACAAAAATCCAAAAAAATCATTAAAAAGTCGCTATTGCTTATTGCATTCAGCATCGTTAGACGACTCTTATATGCCTTGGATGACCACTGTCTGATGATTATTTTAGATTTTATGCCAAAATTTTGATTTCGTGTCTTACGTCCCTACATTAGACGACCTTGGATTTTCGTCTCCTGCACCGCCATGCAACTTTGATGGTCGGGTAACTTTCGCTATTTACTGTCGGAGATCACTTTTCATGATTAATAATGCATCCTGAGACCGTTTTACTCAAAGTTAGAGCAAAAAAATTTTTTTGTCCAAAAATCTTCCGTCGGTCATACCGGTACCCATGTCCTATGACTTGTACCAAGTTGTGAAGGGTACATTTTGACAAAAATCCAAAAAATCTTTAAAAAGTCGCTATTGCTTATTGCATTTCGCATCGTTAGACGACTCTAATATGCCTTGGATGACCACTGTCTGATGATTATTTTAGATTTTATGCCAAAATTTTGATTTCGTGTCTTACGTCCCTACATTAGACGACCTTGGATTTTCGTCTCCTGCACCGCCATGCAACTTTGATGGTCGGGTAACTTTCGCTATTTACTGTCGGAGATCACTTTTCATGATTAATAATGCATCCTGAGACCGTTTTACTCAAAGTTAGAGCAAAAAAATTTTTTGTCCAAAAATCTTCCGTCGGTCATACCGGTACCCATGTCCTATGACTTGTACCAAGTTTGTGAAGGGTAAATTTTGACAAAAATCCAAAAAAATCATTAAAAAGTCGCTATTGCTTATTGCATTCAGCATCGTTAGACGACTCTTATATGCCTTGGATGACCACTGTCTGATGATTATTTTAGCTTTTATGCCAAAATTTTGATTTCGTGTCTTACGTCCCTACATTAGACGACCTTGGATTTTCGTCTCCTGCACCGCCATGCAACTTTGATGGTCGGGTGACTTTTGCTATTTACCGTCGGAGATCACTTTTCATGATTAAGAATGCATCCTGAGACCGTTTTACTCAAAGTTAGAGCAAAAAAATTTTTTGTCCAAAAATCTTCCGTCGGTCATACCGGTACCCATGTCCTATGACTTGTACCAAGTTGTGAAGGGTACATTTTGACAAAAATCCAAAAAAATCTTTAAAAAGTCGCTATTGCTTATTGCATTCAGCATCGTTAGACGACTCTTATATGCCTTGGATGACCACTGTCTGATGATTATTTTAGATTTTATGCCAAAATTTTGATTTCGTGTCTTACGTCCCTAAATTAAACGACCTTGGATTTTCTTCTCCTACACCGCCATACAACTTTGATGGTCGGTTGACTTTTGCTATTTACTGTCGGTGTTCACTTTTCGTGGTTAAATATGTATTCTGAGACAGTTTTACTCAAAGTTAGAGAAAAAAATTTTCTTCTCAATAAATCCCCCGAAACCAATGTCTTATACATTGAACCAGGTTATGAGGCGCACCTGTGTGTGAAGAGTTCTTCGTGTGGTTTATAGACATTTCAGGCACTTGGTATATAGTTTTGGTTTGTGCCCAAGTCCCGTACTTAGAGATATTTTTGGTTTCGGACCAACCAATTCGACTTGCCTTCATCTCTTGTTAGGTTTATAATATCAATACTCGAACTTATATGCATGTTCAGGGACATCATTTTAACTTTCGGTTTGTACCCAAGTCCCGAACTTAGTGATATTTTTGGTTTCTTACCAACCAATTCGACTTGCCTTCATCTCTTGTTAGGTTTATAATATCAATACTCGAACTTATATGCATGTTCAGGGACATCATTTTAACTTTCGGTTTGTACCCAAGTCCCGAACTTAGTGATATTTTGGTTTCTCACCAACCAAATCGACTTGCCTTCATCTCTTGTTAGGTTTATAATATCAATGCTCGAACTTATATGCATGTTCAGGGACATCATATTAACTTTTGGTTTGCGCACAAGTCCCGAACTCAGTGATATTTTTGGTTTCTTACCAACCAATTCGACTTGCCTTCATCTCTTGTTAGGTTTATAATATCAATACTCGAACTTATATGCATGTTCAGGGACATCATTTTAACTTTCGGTTTGCACCCAAGTCCCGAACTTAGTGATATTTTTGGTTTCGGACCAACCAATTCGACTTGCCTTCATCTCTTGTTAGGTTTATAATATCAATACTCGAACTTATATGCATGTTCAGGGACATCATTTTAACTTTCGGTTTGTACCCAAGTCCCGAACTTAGAGATATTTTTGGTTTTGGACCAACCAATTCGACTTGCCTTCATCTCTTGTTAGGTTTATAATATCAATACTCGAACTTATATGCATGTTCAGGGACATCATATTAACTTTTGGTTTGCGCACAAGTCCCGAACTTAGAGATATTTTTGGTTTCTTACTTACCAATTCGACTTGCCTTCATCTCTTGTTAGGTTTATAATATCAATACTCGAACTTATGTGCATGTTCAGGGACATCATTTTAACTTTCGGTTTGTACCCAAGTCCCGAACTTAGTGATATATTTGGTTTCTCACCAACCAATTCGACTTGCCTTCATCTCTTGTTAGGTTTATAATATCAATACTCGAACTTATATGCATGTTCAGGGACATCATATTAACTTTCGGTTTGTACCCAAGTCCCGAACTTAGTGATATTTTTGGTTTCCGACCAACCAATTCGACTTGCCTTCATCTCTTGTTAGGTTTATAATATCAATACTCGAACTTATATGCATGTTCAGGGACATCATTTTAACTTTCGGTTTGCACCCAAGTCCCGAACTTAGAGATATTTTTGGTTTCGGACCAACCAATTCGACTTGCCTTCATCTCTTGTTAGGTTTATAATATCATTACTCGAACTTATATGCATGTTCAGGGACATCATTCTAACTTTCGGTTTGTACCCAAGTCCCGAACTTAGTGATATTTTTGGTTTCCGACCAACCAATTCGACTTGCCTTCATCTCTTGTTAGGTTTATAATATCAATACTCGAACTTATGTGCATGTTCAGGGACATCATATTAACTTTTGGTTTGCGCACAAGTCCCGAACTTAGAGATATTTTTGGTTTCTTACTTACCAATTCGACTTGCCTTCATCTCTTGTTAGGTTTATAATATCAATACTCGAACTTATGTGCATGTTCAGGGACATCATTTTAACTTTCGGTTTGTACCCAAGTCCCGAACTTAGTGATATTTTTGGTTTCTCACCAACCAATTCGACTTGCCTTCATCTCTTGTTAGGTTTATAATATCAATACTCGAACTTATATGCATGTTCAGGGACATCATATTAACTTTCGGTTTGTACCCAAGTCCCGAACTTAGTGATATTTTTGGTTTCCGACCAACCAATTCGACTTGCCTTCATCTCTTGTTAGGTTTATAATATCAATACTCGAACTTATATGCATGTTCAGGGACATCATTTTAACTTTCGGTTTGCACCCAAGTCCCGAACTTAGAGATATTTTTGGTTTCGGACCAACCAATTCGACTTGCCTTCATCTCTTGTTAGGTTTATAATATCAATACTCGAACTTATATGCATGTTCAGGGACATCATATTCACTTTCGGTTTGTACCCAAGTCCCGAACTTAGAGACATTTTTGGTTTCGGACCAACCAATTCGACTTGCCTTCATCTCTTGTTAGGTTTATAATATCAATACTCGAACTTATGTGCATGTTCAGGGACATCATATTAACTTTTGGTTTGCGCACAAGTCCCGAACTTAGAGATATTTTTGGTTTCTTACTTACCAATTCGACTTGCCTTCATCTCTTGTTAGGTTTATAATATCAATACTCGAACTTATGTGCATGTTCAGGGACATCATTTTAACTTTCGGTTTGTACCCAAGTCCCGAACATAGTGATATTTTTGGTTTCTCACCAACCAATTCGACTTGCCTTCATCTCTTGTTAGGTTTATAATATCAATACTCGAACTTATATGCATGTTCAGGGACATCATATTAACTTTCGGTTTGTACCCAAGTCCCGAACTTAGTGATATTTTTGGTTTCCGACCAACCAATTCGACTTGCCTTCATCTCTTGTTAGGTTTATAATATCAATACTCGAACTTATATGCATGTTCAGGGACATCATTTTAACTTTCGGTTTGCACCCAAGTCCCGAACTTAGAGATATTTTTGGTTTCGGACCAACCAATTCGACTTGCCTTCATCTCTTGTTAGGTTTATAATATCAATACTCGAACTTATATGCATGTTCAGGGACATCATATTCACTTTCGGTTTGTACCCAAGTCCCGAACTTAGAGACATTTTTGGTTTCGGACCAACCAATTCGACTTGCCTTCATCTCTTGTTAGGTTTATAATATCAATACTCGAACTTATATGCATGTTCAGGGACATCATTTTAACTTTCGGTTTGCGCACAAGTCCCGAACTTAGTGATATTTTTGGTTTTGGACCAACCAATTCGACTTGCCTTCATCTCTTGTTAGGTTTATAATATCAATACTCGAACTTATATGCATGTTCAGGGACATCATTTTAACTTTCGGTTTGCTCCCAAGTCCCGAACTTAGAGATATTTTTGGTTTCGGACCAACCAATTCGACTTGCCTTCATCTCTTGTTAGGTTTATAATATCAATACTCGAACTTATATGCATGTTCAGGGACATCATATTAACTTTCGGTTTGCGCACAAGTCCCGAACTTAGAGATATTTTTGGTTTCGGACCAACCAATTCGACTTGCCTTCATCTCTTGTTAGGTTTATAATATCAATACTCGAACTTATATGCATGTTCAGGGACATCATTTTAACTTTCGGTTTGTACCCAAGTCCCGAACTTAGTGATATTTTTGGTTTCTCACCAACCAAATCGACTTGCCTTCATCTCTTGTTAGGTTTATAATATCAATACTCGAACTTATATGCATGTTCAGGGACATCATTTTAACTTTCGGTTTGTACCCAAGTCCCGAACTTAGTGATATTTTTGGTTTCTCACCAACCAAATCGACTTGCCTTCATCTCTTGTTAGGTTTATAATATCAATACTCGAACTTATATGCATGTTCAGGGACATCATTCTAACTTTCGGTTTGTACCCAAGTCCCGAACTTAGTGATATTTTTGGTTTCCGACCAACCAATTCGACTTGCCTTCATCTCTTGTTAGGTTTATAATATCAATACTCGAACTTATATGCATGTTCAGGGACATCATATTAACTTTTGGTTTGCGCACAAGTCCCGAACTTAGAGATATTTTTGGTTTCTTACTTACCAATTCGACTTGCCTTCATCTCTTGTTAGGTTTATAATATCAATACTCGAACTTATATGCATGTTCAGGGACATCATTTTAACTTTCGGTTTGTACCCAAGTCCCGAACTTAGTGATATTTTTGGTTTCTCACCAACCAAATCGACTTGCCTTCATCTCTTGTTAGGTTTATAATATCAATACTCGAACTTATATGCATGTTCAGGGACATCATTTTAACTTTCGGTTTGTACCCAAGTCCCGAACTTAGTGATATTTTTGGTTTCGGACCAACCAATTCGACTTGCCTTCATCTCTTGTTAGGTTTATAATATCAATACTCGAACTTATATGCATGTTCAGGGACATCATTTTAACTTTCGGTTTGCACCCAAGTCCCGAACTTAGAGATATTTTTGGTTTCGGACCAACCAATTCGACTTGCCTTCATCTCTTGTTAGGTTTATAATATCAATACTCGAACTTATATGCATGTTCAGGGACATCATTCTAACTTTCGGTTTGTACCCAAGTCCCGAACTTAGTGATATTTTTGGTTTCCGACCAACCAATTCGACTTGCCTTCATCTCTTGTTAGGTTTATAATATCAATACTCGAACTTATATGCATGTTCAGGGACATCATATTAACTTTTGGTTTGCGCACAAGTCCCGAACTTAGAGATATTTTTGGTTTCTTACTTACCAATTCGACTTGCCTTCATCTCTTGTTAGGTTTATAATATCAATACTCGAACTTATGTGCATGTTCAGGGACATCATTTTAACTTTCGGTTTGTACCCAAGTCCCGAACTTAGTGATATTTTTGGTTTCTCACCAACCAATTCGACTTGCCTTCATCTCTTGTTAGGTTTATAATATCAATACTCGAACTTATATGCATGTTCAGGGACATCATATTAACTTTCGGTTTGTACCCAAGTCCCGAACTTAGTGATATTTTTGGTTTCCGACCAACCAATTCGACTTGCCTTCATCTCTTGTTAGGTTTATAATATCAATACTCGAACTTATATGCATGTTCAGGGACATCATTTTAACTTTCGGTTTGCACCCAAGTCCCGAACTTAGAGATATTTTTGGTTTCGGACCAACCAATTCGACTTGCCTTCATCTCTTGTTAGGTTTATAATATCAATACTCGAACTTATATGCATGTTCAGGGACATCATATTCACTTTCGGTTTGTACCCAAGTCCCGAACTTAGAGACATTTTTGGTTTCGGACCAACCAATTCGACTTGCCTTCATCTCTTGTTAGGTTTATAATATCAATACTCGAACTTATATGCATGTTCAGGGACATCATTTTAACTTTCGGTTTGCGCACAAGTCCCGAACTTAGTGATATTTTTGGTTTCCGACCAACCAATTCGACTTGCCTTCATCTCTTGTTAGGTTTATAATATCAATACTCGAACTTATATGCATGTTCAGGGACATCATTTTAACTTTCGGTTTGCTCCCAAGTCCCGAACTTAGAGATATTTTTGGTTTCTCACCAACCAAATCGACTTGCCTTCATCTCTTGTTAGGTTTATAATATCAATACTCGAACTTATATGCATGTTCAGGGACATCATTTTAACTTTCGGTTTGTACCCAAGTCCCGAACTTAGTGATATTTTTGGTTTCGGACCAACCAATTCGACTTGCCTTCATCTCTTGTTAGGTTTATAATATCAATACTCGAACTTATATGCATGTTCAGGGACATCATTTTAACTTTCGGTTTGCTCCCAAGTCCCGAACTTAGAGATATTTTTGGTTTCGGACCAACCAATTCGACTTGCCTTCATCTCTTGTTAGGTTTATAATATCAATACTCGAACTTATATGCATGTTCAGGGACATCATATTAACTTTCGGTTTGTACCCAAGTCCCGAACTTAGTGATATTTTTGGTTTCCGACCAACCAATTCGACTTGCCTTCATCTCTTGTTAGGTTTATAATATCAATACTCGAACTTATATGCATGTTCAGGGACATCATTTTAACTTTCGGTTTGTACCCAAGTCCCGAACTTAGTGATATTTTTGGTTTCTCACCAACCAAATCGACTTGCCTTCATCTCTTGTTAGGTTTATAATATCAATACTCGAACTTATATGCATGTTCAGGGACATCATTTTAACTTTCGGTTTGTACCCAAGTCCCGAACTTAGTGATATTTTTGGTTTCTCACCAACCAAATCGACTTGCCTTCATCTCTTGTTAGGTTTATAATATCAATACTCGAACTTATATGCATGTTCAGGGACATCATTCTAACTTTCGGTTTGTACCCAAGTCCCGAACTTAGTGATATTTTTGGTTTCCGACCAACCAATTCGACTTGCCTTCATCTCTTGTTAGGTTTATAATATCAATACTCGAACTTATATGCATGTTCAGGGACATCATATTAACTTTTGGTTTGCGCACAAGTCCCGAACTTAGAGATATTTTTGGTTTCTTACTTACCAATTCGACTTGCCTTCATCTCTTGTTAGGTTTATAATATCAATACTCGAACTTATATGCATGTTCAGGGACATCATTTTAACTTTCGGTT
Organism: Anopheles maculipalpis; assembly: GCF_943734695.1. NCBI lineage: Eukaryota > Metazoa > Arthropoda > Insecta > Diptera > Culicidae > Anopheles > Anopheles maculipalpis. The sequence continues at coordinate 24,043 of NW_026060527.1, read as the reverse complement.
TGTACCCAAGTCCCGAACTTAGTGATATTTTTGGTTTCTCACCAACCAAATCGACTTGCCTTCATCTCTTGTTAGGTTTATAATATCAATACTCGAACTTATATGCATGTTCAGGGACATCATTTTAACTTTCGGTTTGTACCCAAGTCCCGAACTTAGTGATATTTTTGGTTTCGGACCAACCAATTCGACTTGCCTTCATCTCTTGTTAGGTTTATAATATCAATACTCGAACTTATATGCATGTTCAGGGACATCATTTTAACTTTCGGTTTGCACCCAAGTCCCGAACTTAGAGATATTTTTGGTTTCGGACCAACCAATTCGACTTGCCTTCATCTCTTGTTAGGTTTATAATATCAATACTCGAACTTATATGCATGTTCAGGGACATCATTCTAACTTTCGGTTTGTACCCAAGTCCCGAACTTAGTGATATTTTTGGTTTCCGACCAACCAATTCGACTTGCCTTCATCTCTTGTTAGGTTTATAATATCAATACTCGAACTTATATGCATGTTCAGGGACATCATATTAACTTTTGGTTTGCGCACAAGTCCCGAACTTAGAGATATTTTTGGTTTCTTACTTACCAATTCGACTTGCCTTCATCTCTTGTTAGGTTTATAATATCAATACTCGAACTTATGTGCATGTTCAGGGACATCATTTTAACTTTCGGTTTGTACCCAAGTCCCGAACTTAGTGATATTTTTGGTTTCTCACCAACCAATTCGACTTGCCTTCATCTCTTGTTAGGTTTATAATATCAATACTCGAACTTATATGCATGTTCAGGGACATCATATTAACTTTCGGTTTGTACCCAAGTCCCGAACTTAGTGATATTTTTGGTTTCCGACCAACCAATTCGACTTGCCTTCATCTCTTGTTAGGTTTATAATATCAATACTCGAACTTATATGCATGTTCAGGGACATCATTTTAACTTTCGGTTTGCACCCAAGTCCCGAACTTAGAGATATTTTTGGTTTCGGACCAACCAATTCGACTTGCCTTCATCTCTTGTTAGGTTTATAATATCAATACTCGAACTTATATGCATGTTCAGGGACATCATATTCACTTTCGGTTTGTACCCAAGTCCCGAACTTAGAGACATTTTTGGTTTCGGACCAACCAATTCGACTTGCCTTCATCTCTTGTTAGGTTTATAATATCAATACTCGAACTTATATGCATGTTCAGGGACATCATTTTAACTTTCGGTTTGCGCACAAGTCCCGAACTTAGTGATATTTTTGGTTTCCGACCAACCAATTCGACTTGCCTTCATCTCTTGTTAGGTTTATAATATCAATACTCGAACTTATATGCATGTTCAGGGACATCATTTTAACTTTCGGTTTGCTCCCAAGTCCCGAACTTAGAGATATTTTTGGTTTCGGACCAACCAATTCGACTTGCCTTCATCTCTTGTTAGGTTTATAATATCAATACTCGAACTTATATGCATGTTCAGGGACATCATATTAACTTTCGGTTTGCGCACAAGTCCCGAACTTAGAGATATTTTTGGTTTCGGACCAACCAATTCGACTTGCCTTCATCTCTTGTTAGGTTTATAATATCAATACTCGAACTTATATGCATGTTCAGGGACATCATTTTAACTTTCGGTTTGTACCCAAGTCCCGAACTTAGTGATATTTTTGGTTTCTCACCAACCAAATCGACTTGCCTTCATCTCTTGTTAGGTTTATAATATCAATACTCGAACTTATATGCATGTTCAGGGACATCATTTTAACTTTCGGTTTGTACCCAAGTCCCGAACTTAGTGATATTTTTGGTTTCTCACCAACCAAATCGACTTGCCTTCATCTCTTGTTAGGTTTATAATATCAATACTCGAACTTATATGCATGTTCAGGGACATCATTCTAACTTTCGGTTTGTACCCAAGTCCCGAACTTAGTGATATTTTTGGTTTCCGACCAACCAATTCGACTTGCCTTCATCTCTTGTTAGGTTTATAATATCAATACTCGAACTTATATGCATGTTCAGGGACATCATATTAACTTTTGGTTTGCGCACAAGTCCCGAACTTAGAGATATTTTTGGTTTCTTACTTACCAATTCGACTTGCCTTCATCTCTTGTTAGGTTTATAATATCAATACTCGAACTTATGTGCATGTTCAGGGACATCATTTTAACTTTCGGTTTGTACCCAAGTCCCGAACTTAGTGATATTTTTGGTTTCTCACCAACCAATTCGACTTGCCTTCATCTCTTGTTAGGTTTATAATATCAATACTCGAACTTATATGCATGTTCAGGGACATCATATTAACTTTCGGTTTGTACCCAAGTCCCGAACTTAGTGATATTTTTGGTTTCCGACCAACCAATTCGACTTGCCTTCATCTCTTGTTAGGTTTATAATATCAATACTCGAACTTATATGCATGTTCAGGGACATCATTTTAACTTTCGGTTTGCACCCAAGTCCCGAACTTAGTGATATTTTTGGTTTCCGACCAACCAATTCGACTTGCCTTCATCTCTTGTTAGGTTTATAATATCAATACTCGAACTTATATGCATGTTCAGGGACATCATTTTAACTTTCGGTTTGCACCCAAGTCCCGAACTTAGAGATATTTTTGGTTTCGGACCAACCAATTCGACTTGCCTTCATCTCTTGTTAGGTTTATAATATCAATACTCGAACTTATATGCATGTTCAGGGACATCATATTAACTTTTGGTTTGCGCACAAGTCCCGAACTTAGAGATATTTTTGGTTTCTTACTTACCAATTCGACTTGCCTTCATCTCTTGTTAGGTTTATAATATCAATACTCGAACTTATATGCATGTTCAGGGACATCATTTTAACTTTCGGTTTGCACCCAAGTCCCGAACTTAGAGATATTTTTGGTTTCGGACCAACCAATTCGACTTGCCTTCATCTCTTGTTAGGTTTATAATATCAATACTCGAACTTATATGCATGTTCAGGGACATCATTCTAACTTTCGGTTTGTACCCAAGTCCCGAACTTAGTGATATTTTTGGTTTCCGACCAACCAATTCGACTTGCCTTCATCTCTTGTTAGGTTTATAATATCAATACTCGAACTTATATGCATGTTCAGGGACATCATATTAACTTTTGGTTTGCGCACAAGTCCCGAACTTAGAGATATTTTTGGTTTCTTACTTACCAATTCGACTTGCCTTCATCTCTTGTTAGGTTTATAATATCAATACTCGAACTTATGTGCATGTTCAGGGACATCATTTTAACTTTCGGTTTGTACCCAAGTCCCGAACTTAGTGATATTTTTGGTTTCTCACCAACCAATTCGACTTGCCTTCATCTCTTGTTAGGTTTATAATATCAATACTCGAACTTATATGCATGTTCAGGGACATCATATTAACTTTCGGTTTGTACCCAAGTCCCGAACTTAGTGATATTTTTGGTTTCCGACCAACCAATTCGACTTGCCTTCATCTCTTGTTAGGTTTATAATATCAATACTCGAACTTATATGCATGTTCAGGGACATCATTTTAACTTTCGGTTTGCACCCAAGTCCCGAACTTAGTGATATTTTTGGTTTCCGACCAACCAATTCGACTTGCCTTCATCTCTTGTTAGGTTTATAATATCAATACTCGAACTTATATGCATGTTCAGGGACATCATTTTAACTTTCGGTTTGCACCCAAGTCCCGAACTTAGAGATATTTTTGGTTTCGGACCAACCAATTCGACTTGCCTTCATCTCTTGTTAGGTTTATAATATCAATACTCGAACTTATATGCATGTTCAGGGACATCATATTAACTTTCGGTTTGTACCCAAGTCCCGAACTTAGTGATATTTTTGGTTTCTCACCAACCAAATCGACTTGCCTTCATCTCTTGTTAGGTTTATAATATCAATACTCGAACTTATATGCATGTTCAGGGACATCATTTTAACTTTCGGTTTGTACCCAAGTCCCGAACTTAGAGATATTTTTGGTTTTGGACCAACCAATTCGACTTGCCTTCATCTCTTGTTAGGTTTATAATATCAATACTCGAACTTATATGCATGTTCAGGGACATCATATTAACTTTTGGTTTGCGCACAAGTCCCGAACTTAGAGATATTTTTGGTTTCTTACTTACCAATTCGACTTGCCTTCATCTCTTGTTAGGTTTATAATATCAATACTCGAACTTATGTGCATGTTCAGGGACATCATTTTAACTTTCGGTTTGTACCCAAGTCCCGAACTTAGTGATATATTTGGTTTCTCACCAACCAATTCGACTTGCCTTCATCTCTTGTTAGGTTTATAATATCAATACTCGAACTTATATGCATGTTCAGGGACATCATATTAACTTTCGGTTTGTACCCAAGTCCCGAACTTAGTGATATTTTTGGTTTCCGACCAACCAATTCGACTTGCCTTCATCTCTTGTTAGGTTTATAATATCAATACTCGAACTTATATGCATGTTCAGGGACATCATTTTAACTTTCGGTTTGCACCCAAGTCCCGAACTTAGAGATATTTTTGGTTTCTTACTTACCAATTCGACTTGCCTTCATCTCTTGTTAGGTTTATAATATCAATACTCGAACTTATATGCATGTTCAGGGACATCATTTTAACTTTCGGTTTGCACCCAAGTCCCGAACTTAGAGATATTTTTGGTTTCGGACCAACCAATTCGACTTGCCTTCATCTCTTGTTAGGTTTATAATATCAATACTCGAACTTATATGCATGTTCAGGGACATCATATTAACTTTCGGTTTGTACCCAAGTCCCGAACTTAGTGATATTTTTGGTTTCCGACCAACCAATTCGACTTGCCTTCATCTCTTGTTAGGTTTATAATATCAATACTCGAACTTATATGCATGTTCAGGGACATCATATTAACTTTTGGTTTGCGCACAAGTCCCGAACTTAGAGATATTTTTGGTTTCTTACTTACCAATTCGACTTGCCTTCATCTCTTGTTAGGTTTATAATATCAATACTCGAACTTATGTGCATGTTCAGGGACATCATTTTAACTTTCGGTTTGTACCCAAGTCCCGAACTTAGTGATATTTTTGGTTTCTCGCCAACCAATTCGACTTGCCTTCATCTCTTGTTAGGTTTATAATATCAATACTCGAACTTATATACATGTTCAGGGACATCATATTAACTTTCGGTTTGTACCCAAGTCCCGAACTTAGTGATATTTTTGGTTTCCGACCAACCAATTCGACTTGCCTTCATCTCTTGTTAGGTTTATAATATCAATACTCGAACTTATATGCATGTTCAGGGACATCATTTTAACTTTCGGTTTGCACCCAAGTCCCGAACTTAGTGATATTTTTGGTTTCCGACCAACCAATTCGACTTGCCTTCATCTCTTGTTAGGTTTATAATATCAATACTCGAACTTATATGCATGTTCAGGGACATCATTTTAACTTTCGGTTTGCACCCAAGTCCCGAACTTAGAGATATTTTTGGTTTCGGACCAACCAATTCGACTTGCCTTCATCTCTTGTTAGGTTTATAATATCAATACTCGAACTTATATGCATGTTCAGGGACATCATATTAACTTTTGGTTTGCGCACAAGTCCCGAACTTAGAGATATTTTTGGTTTCTTACTTACCAATTCGACTTGCCTTCATCTCTTGTTAGGTTTATAATATCAATACTCGAACTTATATGCATGTTCAGGGACATCATTTTAACTTTCGGTTTGCACCCAAGTCCCGAACTTAGAGATATTTTTGGTTTCGGACCAACCAATTCGACTTGCCTTCATCTCTTGTTAGGTTTATAATATCAATACTCGAACTTATATGCATGTTCAGGGACATCATATTAACTTTCGGTTTGTACCCAAGTCCCGAACTTAGTGATATTTTTGGTTTCCGACCAACCAATTCGACTTGCCTTCATCTCTTGTTAGGTTTATAATATCAATACTCGAACTTATATGCATGTTCAGGGACATCATATTAACTTTTGGTTTGCGCACAAGTCCCGAACTTAGAGATATTTTTGGTTTCTTACTTACCAATTCGACTTGCCTTCATCTCTTGTTAGGTTTATAATATCAATACTCGAACTTATGTGCATGTTCAGGGACATCATTTTAACTTTCGGTTTGTACCCAAGTCCCGAACTTAGTGATATTTTTGGTTTCTCACCAACCAATTCGACTTGCCTTCATCTCTTGTTAGGTTTATAATATCAATACTCGAACTTATATACATGTTCAGGGACATCATATTAACTTTCGGTTTGTACCCAAGTCCCGAACTTAGTGATATTTTTGGTTTCCGACCAACCAATTCGACTTGCCTTCATCTCTTGTTAGGTTTATAATATCAATACTCGAACTTATATGCATGTTCAGGGACATCATTTTAACTTTCGGTTTGCACCCAAGTCCCGAACTTAGTGATATTTTTGGTTTCCGACCAACCAATTCGACTTGCCTTCATCTCTTGTTAGGTTTATAATATCAATACTCGAACTTATATGCATGTTCAGGGACATCATTTTAACTTTCGGTTTGCACCCAAGTCCCGAACTTAGAGATATTTTTGGTTTCGGACCAACCAATTCGACTTGCCTTCATCTCTTGTTAGGTTTATAATATCAATACTCGAACTTATATGCATGTTCAGGGACATCATATTAACTTTTGGTTTGCGCACAAGTCCCGAACTTAGAGATATTTTTGGTTTCTTACTTACCAATTCGACTTGCCTTCATCTCTTGTTAGGTTTATAATATCAATACTCGAACTTATATGCATGTTCAGGGACATCATTTTAACTTTCGGTTTGCACCCAAGTCCCGAACTTAGAGATATTTTTGGTTTCGGACCAACCAATTCGACTTGCCTTCATCTCTTGTTAGGTTTATAATATCAATACTCGAACTTATATGCATGTTCAGGGACATCATATTAACTTTTGGTTTGCGCACAAGTCCCGAACTTAGAGATATTTTTGGTTTCTTACTTACCAATTCGACTTGCCTTCATCTCTTGTTAGGTTTATAATATCAATACTCGAACTTATGTGCATGTTCAGGGACATCATTTTAACTTTCGGTTTGCACCCAAGTCCCGAACTTAGAGATATTTTTGGTTTCGGACCAACCAATTCGACTTGCCTTCATCTCTTGTTAGGTTTATAATATCAATACTCGAACTTATATGCATGTTCAGGGACATCATTCTAACTTTCGGTTTGTACCCAAGTCCCGAACTTAGTGATATTTTTGGTTTCCGACCAACCAATTCGACTTGCCTTCATCTCTTGTTAGGTTTATAATATCAATACTCGAACTTATATGCATGTTCAGGGACATCATATTAACTTTTGGTTTGCGCACAAGTCCCGAACTTAGAGATATTTTTGGTTTCTTACTTACCAATTCGACTTGCCTTCATCTCTTGTTAGGTTTATAATATCAATACTCGAACTTATGTGCATGTTCAGGGACATCATTATAACTTTCGGTTTGTACCCAAGTCCCGAACTTAGTGATATTTTTGGTTTCACCAACCAATTCGACTTGCCTTCATCTCTTGTTAGGTTTATAATATCAATACTCGAACTTATATGCATGTTCAGGGACATCATATTAACTTTCGGTTTGTACCCAAGTCCCGAACTTAGTGATATTTTTGGTTTCCGACCAACCAATTCGACTTGCCTTCATCTCTTGTTAGGTTTATAATATCAATACTCGAACTTATATGCATGTTCAGGGACATCATATTAACTTTCGGTTTGTACCCAAGTCCCGAACTTAGTGATATTTTTGGTTTCCGACCAACCAATTCGACTTGCCTTCATCTCTTGTTAGGTTTATAATATCAATACTCGAACTTATATGCATGTTCAGGGACATCATTTTAACTTTCGGTTTGCACCCAAGTCCCGAACTTAGTGATATTTTTGGTTTCCGACCAACCAATTCGACTTGCCTTCATCTCTTGTTAGGTTTATAATATCAATACTCGAACTTATATGCATGTTCAGGGACATCATTTTAACTTTCGGTTTGCACCCAAGTCCCGAACTTAGAGATATTTTTGGTTTCGGACCAACCAATTCGACTTGCCTTCATCTCTTGTTAGGTTTATAATATCAATACTCGAACTTATATGCATGTTCAGGGACATCATTCTAACTTTCGGTTTGTACCCAAGTCCCGAACTTAGTGATATTTTTGGTTTCCGACCAACCAATTCGACTTGCCTTCATCTCTTGTTAGGTTTATAATATCAATACTCGAACTTATATGCATGTTCAGGGACATCATTCTAACTTTCGGTTTGTACCCAAGTCCCGAACTTAGTGATATTTTTGGTTTCCGACCAACCAATTCGACTTGCCTTCATCTCTTGTTAGGTTTATAATATCAATACTCGAACTTATATGCATGTTCAGGGACATCATATTAACTTTTGGTTTGCGCACAAGTCCCGAACTTAGTGATATTTTTGGTTTCTTACCAACCAATTCGACTTGCCTTCATCTCTTGTTAGGTTTATAATATCAATACTCGAACTTATGTGCATGTTCAGGGACATCATTTTAACTTTCGGTTTGTACCCAAGTCCCGAACTTAGTGATATTTTTGGTTTCTCACCAACCAAATCGACTTGCCTTCATCTCTTGTTAGGTTTATAATATCAATACTCGAACTTATATGCATGTTCAGGGACATCATTTTAACTTTCGGTTTGTACCCAAGTCCCGAACTTAGTGATATTTTTGGTTTCGGACCAACCAATTCGACTTGCCTTCATCTCTTGTTAGGTTTATAATATCAATACTCGAACTTATATGCATGTTCAGGGACATCATTTTAACTTTCGGTTTGCACCCAAGTCCCGAACTTAGAGATATTTTTGGTTTCGGACCAACCAATTCGACTTGCCTTCATCTCTTGTTAGGTTTATAATATCAATACTCGAACTTATATGCATGTTCAGGGACATCATTCTAACTTTCGGTTTGTACCCAAGTCCCGAACTTAGTGATATTTTTGGTTTCCGACCAACCAATTCGACTTGCCTTCATCTCTTGTTAGGTTTATAATATCAATACTCGAACTTATATGCATGTTCAGGGACATCATATTAACTTTTGGTTTGCGCACAAGTCCCGAACTTAGAGATATTTTTGGTTTCTTACTTACCAATTCGACTTGCCTTCATCTCTTGTTAGGTTTATAATATCAATACTCGAACTTATGTGCATGTTCAGGGACATCATTTTAACTTTCGGTTTGTACCCAAGTCCCGAACTTAGTGATATTTTTGGTTTCTCACCAACCAATTCGACTTGCCTTCATCTCTTGTTAGGTTTATAATATCAATACTCGAACTTATATGCATGTTCAGGGACATCATATTAACTTTCGGTTTGTACCCAAGTCCCGAACTTAGTGATATTTTTGGTTTCCGACCAACCAATTCGACTTGCCTTCATCTCTTGTTAGGTTTATAATATCAATACTCGAACTTATATGCATGTTCAGGGACATCATTTTAACTTTCGGTTTGCACCCAAGTCCCGAACTTAGAGATATTTTTGGTTTCGGACCAACCAATTCGACTTGCCTTCATCTCTTGTTAGGTTTATAATATCAATACTCGAACTTATATGCATGTTCAGGGACATCATATTCACTTTCGGTTTGTACCCAAGTCCCGAACTTAGAGACATTTTTGGTTTCGGACCAACCAATTCGACTTGCCTTCATCTCTTGTTAGGTTTATAATATCAATACTCGAACTTATATGCATGTTCAGGGACATCATTTTAACTTTCGGTTTGCGCACAAGTCCCGAACTTAGTGATATTTTTGGTTTCCGACCAACCAATTCGACTTGCCTTCATCTCTTGTTAGGTTTATAATATCAATACTCGAACTTATATGCATGTTCAGGGACATCATTTTAACTTTCGGTTTGCTCCCAAGTCCCGAACTTAGAGATATTTTTGGTTTCTCACCAACCAAATCGACTTGCCTTCATCTCTTGTTAGGTTTATAATATCAATACTCGAACTTATATGCATGTTCAGGGACATCATTTTAACTTTCGGTTTGTACCCAAGTCCCGAACTTAGTGATATTTTTGGTTTCGGACCAACCAATTCGACTTGCCTTCATCTCTTGTTAGGTTTATAATATCAATACTCGAACTTATATGCATGTTCAGGGACATCATTTTAACTTTCGGTTTGCTCCCAAGTCCCGAACTTAGAGATATTTTTGGTTTCGGACCAACCAATTCGACTTGCCTTCATCTCTTGTTAGGTTTATAATATCAATACTCGAACTTATATGCATGTTCAGGGACATCATTTTAACTTTCGGTTTGCACCCAAGTCCCGAACTTAGAGATATTTTTGGTTTCGGACCAACCAATTCGACTTGCCTTCATCTCTTGTTAGGTTTATAATATCAATACTCGAACTTATATGCATGTTCAGGGACATCATTCTAACTTTCGGTTTGTACCCAAGTCCCGAACTTAGTGATATTTTTGGTTTCCGACCAACCAATTCGACTTGCCTTCATCTCTTGTTAGGTTTATAATATCAATACTCGAACTTATATGCATGTTCAGGGACATCATATTAACTTTTGGTTTGCGCACAAGTCCCGAACTTAGAGATATTTTTGGTTTCTTACTTACCAATTCGACTTGCCTTCATCTCTTGTTAGGTTTATAATATCAATACTCGAACTTATGTGCATGTTCAGGGACATCATTTTAACTTTCGGTTTGTACCCAAGTCCCGAACTTAGTGATATTTTTGGTTTCTCACCAACCAATTCGACTTGCCTTCATCTCTTGTTAGGTTTATAATATCAATACTCGAACTTATATGCATGTTCAGGGACATCATATTAACTTTCGGTTTGTACCCAAGTCCCGAACTTAGTGATATTTTTGGTTTCCGACCAACCAATTCGACTTGCCTTCATCTCTTGTTAGGTTTATAATATCAATACTCGAACTTATATGCATGTTCAGGGACATCATTTTAACTTTCGGTTTGCACCCAAGTCCCGAACTTAGTGATATTTTTGGTTTCCGACCAACCAATTCGACTTGCCTTCATCTCTTGTTAGGTTTATAATATCAATACTCGAACTTATATGCATGTTCAGGGACATCATTTTAACTTTCGGTTTGCACCCAAGTCCCGAACTTAGAGATATTTTTGGTTTCGGACCAACCAATTCGACTTGCCTTCATCTCTTGTTAGGTTTATAATATCAATACTCGAACTTATATGCATGTTCAGGGACATCATATTAACTTTCGGTTTGTACCCAAGTCCCGAACTTAGTGATATTTTTGGTTTCTCACCAACCAAATCGACTTGCCTTCATCTCTTGTTAGGTTTATAATATCAATACTCGAACTTATATGCATGTTCAGGGACATCATTTTAACTTTCGGTTTGTACCCAAGTCCCGAACTTAGAGATATTTTTGGTTTTGGACCAACCAATTCGACTTGCCTTCATCTCTTGTTAGGTTTATAATATCAATACTCGAACTTATATGCATGTTCAGGGACATCATATTAACTTTTGGTTTGCGCACAAGTCCCGAACTTAGAGATATTTTTGGTTTCTTACTTACCAATTCGACTTGCCTTCATCTCTTGTTAGGTTTATAATATCAATACTCGAACTTATGTGCATGTTCAGGGACATCATTTTAACTTTCGGTTTGTACCCAAGTCCCGAACTTAGTGATATATTTGGTTTCTCACCAACCAATTCGACTTGCCTTCATCTCTTGTTAGGTTTATAATATCAATACTCGAACTTATATGCATGTTCAGGGACATCATATTAACTTTCGGTTTGTACCCAAGTCCCGAACTTAGTGATATTTTTGGTTTCCGACCAACCAATTCGACTTGCCTTCATCTCTTGTTAGGTTTATAATATCAATACTCGAACTTATATGCATGTTCAGGGACATCATTTTAACTTTCGGTTTGCACCCAAGTCCCGAACTTAGAGATATTTTTGGTTTCTTACTTACCAATTCGACTTGCCTTCATCTCTTGTTAGGTTTATAATATCAATACTCGAACTTATATGCATGTTCAGGGACATCATTTTAACTTTCGGTTTGCACCCAAGTCCCGAACTTAGAGATATTTTTGGTTTCGGACCAACCAATTCGACTTGCCTTCATCTCTTGTTAGGTTTATAATATCAATACTCGAACTTATATGCATGTTCAGGGACATCATATTAACTTTCGGTTTGTACCCAAGTCCCGAACTTAGTGATATTTTTGGTTTCCGACCAACCAATTCGACTTGCCTTCATCTCTTGTTAGGTTTATAATATCAATACTCGAACTTATATGCATGTTCAGGGACATCATATTAACTTTTGGTTTGCGCACAAGTCCCGAACTTAGAGATATTTTTGGTTTCTTACTTACCAATTCGACTTGCCTTCATCTCTTGTTAGGTTTATAATATCAATACTCGAACTTATGTGCATGTTCAGGGACATCATTTTAACTTTCGGTTTGTACCCAAGTCCCGAACTTAGTGATATTTTTGGTTTCTCGCCAACCAATTCGACTTGCCTTCATCTCTTGTTAGGTTTATAATATCAATACTCGAACTTATATACATGTTCAGGGACATCATATTAACTTTCGGTTTGTACCCAAGTCCCGAACTTAGTGATATTTTTGGTTTCCGACCAACCAATTCGACTTGCCTTCATCTCTTGTTAGGTTTATAATATCAATACTCGAACTTATATGCATGTTCAGGGACATCATTTTAACTTTCGGTTTGCACCCAAGTCCCGAACTTAGTGATATTTTTGGTTTCCGACCAACCAATTCGACTTGCCTTCATCTCTTGTTAGGTTTATAATATCAATACTCGAACTTATATGCATGTTCAGGGACATCATTTTAACTTTCGGTTTGCACCCAAGTCCCGAACTTAGAGATATTTTTGGTTTCGGACCAACCAATTCGACTTGCCTTCATCTCTTGTTAGGTTTATAATATCAATACTCGAACTTATATGCATGTTCAGGGACATCATATTAACTTTTGGTTTGCGCACAAGTCCCGAACTTAGAGATATTTTTGGTTTCTTACTTACCAATTCGACTTGCCTTCATCTCTTGTTAGGTTTATAATATCAATACTCGAACTTATATGCATGTTCAGGGACATCATTTTAACTTTCGGTTTGCACCCAAGTCCCGAACTTAGAGATATTTTTGGTTTCGGACCAACCAATTCGACTTGCCTTCATCTCTTGTTAGGTTTATAATATCAATACTCGAACTTATATGCATGTTCAGGGACATCATATTAACTTTCGGTTTGTACCCAAGTCCCGAACTTAGTGATATTTTTGGTTTCCGACCAACCAATTCGACTTGCCTTCATCTCTTGTTAGGTTTATAATATCAATACTCGAACTTATATGCATGTTCAGGGACATCATATTAACTTTTGGTTTGCGCACAAGTCCCGAACTTAGAGATATTTTTGGTTTCTTACTTACCAATTCGACTTGCCTTCATCTCTTGTTAGGTTTATAATATCAATACTCGAACTTATGTGCATGTTCAGGGACATCATTTTAACTTTCGGTTTGTACCCAAGTCCCGAACTTAGTGATATTTTTGGTTTCTCACCAACCAATTCGACTTGCCTTCATCTCTTGTTAGGTTTATAATATCAATACTCGAACTTATATACATGTTCAGGGACATCATATTAACTTTCGGTTTGTACCCAAGTCCCGAACTTAGTGATATTTTTGGTTTCCGACCAACCAATTCGACTTGCCTTCATCTCTTGTTAGGTTTATAATATCAATACTCGAACTTATATGCATGTTCAGGGACATCATTTTAACTTTCGGTTTGCACCCAAGTCCCGAACTTAGTGATATTTTTGGTTTCCGACCAACCAATTCGACTTGCCTTCATCTCTTGTTAGGTTTATAATATCAATACTCGAACTTATATGCATGTTCAGGGACATCATTTTAACTTTCGGTTTGCACCCAAGTCCCGAACTTAGAGATATTTTTGGTTTCGGACCAACCAATTCGACTTGCCTTCATCTCTTGTTAGGTTTATAATATCAATACTCGAACTTATATGCATGTTCAGGGACATCATATTAACTTTTGGTTTGCGCACAAGTCCCGAACTTAGAGATATTTTTGGTTTCTTACTTACCAATTCGACTTGCCTTCATCTCTTGTTAGGTTTATAATATCAATACTCGAACTTATATGCATGTTCAGGGACATCATTTTAACTTTCGGTTTGCACCCAAGTCCCGAACTTAGAGATATTTTTGGTTTCGGACCAACCAATTCGACTTGCCTTCATCTCTTGTTAGGTTTATAATATCAATACTCGAACTTATGTGCATGTTCAGGGACATCATATTAACTTTTGGTTTGCGCACAAGTCCCGAACTTAGAGATATTTTTGGTTTCTTACTTACCAATTCGACTTGCCTTCATCTCTTGTTAGGTTTATAATATCAATACTCGAACTTATGTGCATGTTCAGGGACATCATTTTAACTTTCGGTTTGCACCCAAGTCCCGAACTTAGAGATATTTTTGGTTTCGGACCAACCAATTCGACTTGCCTTCATCTCTTGTTAGGTTTATAATATCAATACTCGAACTTATATGCATGTTCAGGGACATCATTCTAACTTTCGGTTTGTACCCAAGTCCCGAACTTAGTGATATTTTTGGTTTCCGACCAACCAATTCGACTTGCCTTCATCTCTTGTTAGGTTTATAATATCAATACTCGAACTTATATGCATGTTCAGGGACATCATATTAACTTTTGGTTTGCGCACAAGTCCCGAACTTAGAGATATTTTTGGTTTCTTACTTACCAATTCGACTTGCCTTCATCTCTTGTTAGGTTTATAATATCAATACTCGAACTTATGTGCATGTTCAGGGACATCATTTTAACTTTCGGTTTGTACCCAAGTCCCGAACTTAGTGATATTTTTGGTTTCTCACCAACCAATTCGACTTGCCTTCATCTCTTGTTAGGTTTATAATATCAATACTCGAACTTATATGCATGTTCAGGGACATCATATTAACTTTCGGTTTGTACCCAAGTCCCGAACTTAGTGATATTTTTGGTTTCCGACCAACCAATTCGACTTGCCTTCATCTCTTGTTAGGTTTATAATATCAATACTCGAACTTATATGCATGTTCAGGGACATCATATTAACTTTCGGTTTGTACCCAAGTCCCGAACTTAGTGATATTTTTGGTTTCCGACCAACCAATTCGACTTGCCTTCATCTCTTGTTAGGTTTATAATATCAATACTCGAACTTATATGCATGTTCAGGGACATCATTTTAACTTTCGGTTTGCACCCAAGTCCCGAACTTAGTGATATTTTTGGTTTCCGACCAACCAATTCGACTTGCCTTCATCTCTTGTTAGGTTTATAATATCAATACTCGAACTTATATGCATGTTCAGGGACATCATTTTAACTTTCGGTTTGCACCCAAGTCCCGAACTTAGAGATATTTTTGGTTTCGGACCAACCAATTCGACTTGCCTTCATCTCTTGTTAGGTTTATAATATCAATACTCGAACTTATATGCATGTTCAGGGACATCATTCTAACTTTCGGTTTGTACCCAAGTCCCGAACTTAGTGATATTTTTGGTTTCCGACCAACCAATTCGACTTGCCTTCATCTCTTGTTAGGTTTATAATATCAATACTCGAACTTATATGCATGTTCAGGGACATCATTTTAACTTTCGGTTTGCTCCCAAGTCCCGAACTTAGAGATATTTTTGGTTTCGGACCAACCAATTCGACTTGCCTTCATCTCTTGTTAGGTTTATAATATCAATACTCGAACTTATATGCATGTTCAGGGACATCATTTTAACTTTCGGTTTGCACCCAAGTCCCGAACTTAGAGATATTTTTGGTTTCGGACCAACCAATTCGACTTGCCTTCATCTCTTGTTAGGTTTATAATATCAATACTCGAACTTATATGCATGTTCAGGGACATCATTCTAACTTTCGGTTTGTACCCAAGTCCCGAACTTAGTGATATTTTTGGTTTCCGACCAACCAATTCGACTTGCCTTCATCTCTTGTTAGGTTTATAATATCAATACTCGAACTTATATGCATGTTCAGGGACATCATATTAACTTTTGGTTTGCGCACAAGTCCCGAACTTAGAGATATTTTTGGTTTCTTACTTACCAATTCGACTTGCCTTCATCTCTTGTTAGGTTTATAATATCAATACTCGAACTTATGTGCATGTTCAGGGACATCATTTTAACTTTCGGTTTGTACCCAAGTCCCGAACTTAGTGATATTTTTGGTTTCTCACCAACCAATTCGACTTGCCTTCATCTCTTGTTAGGTTTATAATATCAATACTCGAACTTATATGCATGTTCAGGGACATCATATTAACTTTCGGTTTGTACCCAAGTCCCGAACTTAGTGATATTTTTGGTTTCCGACCAACCAATTCGACTTGCCTTCATCTCTTGTTAGGTTTATAATATCAATACTCGAACTTATATGCATGTTCAGGGACATCATTTTAACTTTCGGTTTGCACCCAAGTCCCGAACTTAGTGATATTTTTGGTTTCCGACCAACCAATTCGACTTGCCTTCATCTCTTGTTAGGTTTATAATATCAATACTCGAACTTATATGCATGTTCAGGGACATCATTTTAACTTTCGGTTTGCACCCAAGTCCCGAACTTAGAGATATTTTTGGTTTCGGACCAACCAATTCGACTTGCCTTCATCTCTTGTTAGGTTTATAATATCAATACTCGAACTTATATGCATGTTCAGGGACATCATATTAACTTTCGGTTTGTACCCAAGTCCCGAACTTAGTGATATTTTTGGTTTCTCACCAACCAAATCGACTTGCCTTCATCTCTTGTTAGGTTTATAATATCAATACTCGAACTTATATGCATGTTCAGGGACATCATTTTAACTTTCGGTTTGTACCCAAGTCCCGAACTTAGAGATATTTTTGGTTTTGGACCAACCAATTCGACTTGCCTTCATCTCTTGTTAGGTTTATAATATCAATACTCGAACTTATATGCATGTTCAGGGACATCATATTAACTTTTGGTTTGCGCACAAGTCCCGAACTTAGAGATATTTTTGGTTTCTTACTTACCAATTCGACTTGCCTTCATCTCTTGTTAGGTTTATAATATCAATACTCGAACTTATGTGCATGTTCAGGGACATCATTTTAACTTTCGGTTTGTACCCAAGTCCCGAACTTAGTGATATATTTGGTTTCTCACCAACCAATTCGACTTGCCTTCATCTCTTGTTAGGTTTATAATATCAATACTCGAACTTATATGCATGTTCAGGGACATCATATTAACTTTCGGTTTGTACCCAAGTCCCGAACTTAGTGATATTTTTGGTTTCCGACCAACCAATTCGACTTGCCTTCATCTCTTGTTAGGTTTATAATATCAATACTCGAACTTATATGCATGTTCAGGGACATCATTTTAACTTTCGGTTTGCACCCAAGTCCCGAACTTAGAGATATTTTTGGTTTCTTACTTACCAATTCGACTTGCCTTCATCTCTTGTTAGGTTTATAATATCAATACTCGAACTTATATGCATGTTCAGGGACATCATTTTAACTTTCGGTTTGCACCCAAGTCCCGAACTTAGAGATATTTTTGGTTTCGGACCAACCAATTCGACTTGCCTTCATCTCTTGTTAGGTTTATAATATCAATACTCGAACTTATATGCATGTTCAGGGACATCATATTAACTTTCGGTTTGTACCCAAGTCCCGAACTTAGTGATATTTTTGGTTTCCGACCAACCAATTCGACTTGCCTTCATCTCTTGTTAGGTTTATAATATCAATACTCGAACTTATATGCATGTTCAGGGACATCATATTAACTTTTGGTTTGCGCACAAGTCCCGAACTTAGAGATATTTTTGGTTTCTTACTTACCAATTCGACTTGCCTTCATCTCTTGTTAGGTTTATAATATCAATACTCGAACTTATGTGCATGTTCAGGGACATCATTTTAACTTTCGGTTTGTACCCAAGT
Organism: Anopheles maculipalpis; assembly: GCF_943734695.1. Taxonomy (NCBI): domain Eukaryota; kingdom Metazoa; phylum Arthropoda; class Insecta; order Diptera; family Culicidae; genus Anopheles; species Anopheles maculipalpis. The sequence goes on along the minus strand of NW_026060527.1, from coordinate 5,813 downwards.
CCCGAACTTAGTGATATTTTTGGTTTCTCGCCAACCAATTCGACTTGCCTTCATCTCTTGTTAGGTTTATAATATCAATACTCGAACTTATATACATGTTCAGGGACATCATATTAACTTTCGGTTTGTACCCAAGTCCCGAACTTAGTGATATTTTTGGTTTCCGACCAACCAATTCGACTTGCCTTCATCTCTTGTTAGGTTTATAATATCAATACTCGAACTTATATGCATGTTCAGGGACATCATTTTAACTTTCGGTTTGCACCCAAGTCCCGAACTTAGTGATATTTTTGGTTTCCGACCAACCAATTCGACTTGCCTTCATCTCTTGTTAGGTTTATAATATCAATACTCGAACTTATATGCATGTTCAGGGACATCATTTTAACTTTCGGTTTGCACCCAAGTCCCGAACTTAGAGATATTTTTGGTTTCGGACCAACCAATTCGACTTGCCTTCATCTCTTGTTAGGTTTATAATATCAATACTCGAACTTATATGCATGTTCAGGGACATCATATTAACTTTTGGTTTGCGCACAAGTCCCGAACTTAGAGATATTTTTGGTTTCTTACTTACCAATTCGACTTGCCTTCATCTCTTGTTAGGTTTATAATATCAATACTCGAACTTATATGCATGTTCAGGGACATCATTTTAACTTTCGGTTTGCACCCAAGTCCCGAACTTAGAGATATTTTTGGTTTCGGACCAACCAATTCGACTTGCCTTCATCTCTTGTTAGGTTTATAATATCAATACTCGAACTTATATGCATGTTCAGGGACATCATATTAACTTTCGGTTTGTACCCAAGTCCCGAACTTAGTGATATTTTTGGTTTCCGACCAACCAATTCGACTTGCCTTCATCTCTTGTTAGGTTTATAATATCAATACTCGAACTTATATGCATGTTCAGGGACATCATATTAACTTTTGGTTTGCGCACAAGTCCCGAACTTAGAGATATTTTTGGTTTCTTACTTACCAATTCGACTTGCCTTCATCTCTTGTTAGGTTTATAATATCAATACTCGAACTTATGTGCATGTTCAGGGACATCATTTTAACTTTCGGTTTGTACCCAAGTCCCGAACTTAGTGATATTTTTGGTTTCTCACCAACCAATTCGACTTGCCTTCATCTCTTGTTAGGTTTATAATATCAATACTCGAACTTATATACATGTTCAGGGACATCATATTAACTTTCGGTTTGTACCCAAGTCCCGAACTTAGTGATATTTTTGGTTTCCGACCAACCAATTCGACTTGCCTTCATCTCTTGTTAGGTTTATAATATCAATACTCGAACTTATATGCATGTTCAGGGACATCATTTTAACTTTCGGTTTGCACCCAAGTCCCGAACTTAGTGATATTTTTGGTTTCCGACCAACCAATTCGACTTGCCTTCATCTCTTGTTAGGTTTATAATATCAATACTCGAACTTATATGCATGTTCAGGGACATCATTTTAACTTTCGGTTTGCACCCAAGTCCCGAACTTAGAGATATTTTTGGTTTCGGACCAACCAATTCGACTTGCCTTCATCTCTTGTTAGGTTTATAATATCAATACTCGAACTTATATGCATGTTCAGGGACATCATATTAACTTTTGGTTTGCGCACAAGTCCCGAACTTAGAGATATTTTTGGTTTCTTACTTACCAATTCGACTTGCCTTCATCTCTTGTTAGGTTTATAATATCAATACTCGAACTTATATGCATGTTCAGGGACATCATTTTAACTTTCGGTTTGCACCCAAGTCCCGAACTTAGAGATATTTTTGGTTTCGGACCAACCAATTCGACTTGCCTTCATCTCTTGTTAGGTTTATAATATCAATACTCGAACTTATATGCATGTTCAGGGACATCATATTAACTTTTGGTTTGCGCACAAGTCCCGAACTTAGAGATATTTTTGGTTTCTTACTTACCAATTCGACTTGCCTTCATCTCTTGTTAGGTTTATAATATCAATACTCGAACTTATGTGCATGTTCAGGGACATCATTTTAACTTTCGGTTTGCACCCAAGTCCCGAACTTAGAGATATTTTTGGTTTCGGACCAACCAATTCGACTTGCCTTCATCTCTTGTTAGGTTTATAATATCAATACTCGAACTTATATGCATGTTCAGGGACATCATTCTAACTTTCGGTTTGTACCCAAGTCCCGAACTTAGTGATATTTTTGGTTTCCGACCAACCAATTCGACTTGCCTTCATCTCTTGTTAGGTTTATAATATCAATACTCGAACTTATATGCATGTTCAGGGACATCATATTAACTTTTGGTTTGCGCACAAGTCCCGAACTTAGAGATATTTTTGGTTTCTTACTTACCAATTCGACTTGCCTTCATCTCTTGTTAGGTTTATAATATCAATACTCGAACTTATGTGCATGTTCAGGGACATCATTTTAACTTTCGGTTTGTACCCAAGTCCCGAACTTAGTGATATTTTTGGTTTCTCACCAACCAATTCGACTTGCCTTCATCTCTTGTTAGGTTTATAATATCAATACTCGAACTTATATGCATGTTCAGGGACATCATATTAACTTTCGGTTTGTACCCAAGTCCCGAACTTAGTGATATTTTTGGTTTCCGACCAACCAATTCGACTTGCCTTCATCTCTTGTTAGGTTTATAATATCAATACTCGAACTTATATGCATGTTCAGGGACATCATATTAACTTTCGGTTTGTACCCAAGTCCCGAACTTAGTGATATTTTTGGTTTCCGACCAACCAATTCGACTTGCCTTCATCTCTTGTTAGGTTTATAATATCAATACTCGAACTTATATGCATGTTCAGGGACATCATTTTAACTTTCGGTTTGCACCCAAGTCCCGAACTTAGTGATATTTTTGGTTTCCGACCAACCAATTCGACTTGCCTTCATCTCTTGTTAGGTTTATAATATCAATACTCGAACTTATATGCATGTTCAGGGACATCATTTTAACTTTCGGTTTGCACCCAAGTCCCGAACTTAGAGATATTTTTGGTTTCGGACCAACCAATTCGACTTGCCTTCATCTCTTGTTAGGTTTATAATATCAATACTCGAACTTATATGCATGTTCAGGGACATCATTCTAACTTTCGGTTTGTACCCAAGTCCCGAACTTAGTGATATTTTTGGTTTCCGACCAACCAATTCGACTTGCCTTCATCTCTTGTTAGGTTTATAATATCAATACTCGAACTTATATGCATGTTCAGGGACATCATTTTAACTTTCGGTTTGCACCCAAGTCCCGAACTTAGTGATATTTTTGGTTTCCGACCAACCAATTCGACTTGCCTTCATCTCTTGTTAGGTTTATAATATCAATACTCGAACTTATATGCATGTTCAGGGACATCATATTAACTTTTGGTTTGCGCACAAGTCCCGAACTTAGAGATATTTTTGGTTTCTTACTTACCAATTCGACTTGCCTTCATCTCTTGTTAGGTTTATAATATCAATACTCGAACTTATGTGCATGTTCAGGGACATCATTTTAACTTTCGGTTTGTACCCAAGTCCCGAACTTAGTGATATTTTTGGTTTCTCACCAACCAATTCGACTTGCCTTCATCTCTTGTTAGGTTTATAATATCAATACTCGAACTTATATGCATGTTCAGGGACATCATTTTAACTTTCGGTTTGTACCCAAGTCCCGAACTTAGTGATATTTTTGGTTTCTCACCAACCAATTCGACTTGCCTTCATCTCTTGTTAGGTTTATAATATCAATACTCGAACTTATATGCATGTTCAGGGACATCATATTAACTTTCGGTTTGTACCCAAGTCCCGAACTTAGTGATATTTTTGGTTTCCGACCAACCAATTCGACTTGCCTTCATCTCTTGTTAGGTTTATAATATCAATACTCGAACTTATATGCATGTTCAGGGACATCATTTTAACTTTCGGTTTGCACCCAAGTCCCGAACTTAGTGATATTTTTGGTTTCCGACCAACCAATTCGACTTGCCTTCATCTCTTGTTAGGTTTATAATATCAATACTCGAACTTATATGCATGTTCAGGGACATCATTTTAACTTTCGGTTTGCACCCAAGTCCCGAACTTAGAGATATTTTTGGTTTCGGACCAACCAATTCGACTTGCCTTCATCTCTTGTTAGGTTTATAATATCAATACTCGAACTTATATGCATGTTCAGGGACATCATTCTAACTTTCGGTTTGTACCCAAGTCCCGAACTTAGTGATATTTTTGGTTTCCGACCAACCAATTCGACTTGCCTTCATCTCTTGTTAGGTTTATAATATCAATACTCGAACTTATATGCATGTTCAGGGACATCATATTAACTTTTGGTTTGCGCACAAGTCCCGAACTTAGAGATATTTTTGGTTTCTTACTTACCAATTCGACTTGCCTTCATCTCTTGTTAGGTTTATAATATCAATACTCGAACTTATGTGCATGTTCAGGGACATCATTTTAACTTTCGGTTTGTACCCAAGTCCCGAACTTAGTGATATTTTTGGTTTCTCACCAACCAATTCGACTTGCCTTCATCTCTTGTTAGGTTTATAATATCAATACTCGAACTTATATGCATGTTCAGGGACATCATATTAACTTTCGGTTTGTACCCAAGTCCCGAACTTAGTGATATTTTTGGTTTCCGACCAACCAATTCGACTTGCCTTCATCTCTTGTTAGGTTTATAATATCAATACTCGAACTTATGTGCATGTTCAGGGACATCATATTAACTTTTGGTTTGCGCACAAGTCCCGAACTTAGAGATATTTTTGGTTTCTTACTTACCAATTCGACTTGCCTTCATCTCTTGTTAGGTTTATAATATCAATACTCGAACTTATGTGCATGTTCAGGGACATCATTTTAACTTTCGGTTTGTACCCAAGTCCCGAACTTAGTGATATTTTTGGTTTCTCACCAACCAATTCGACTTGCCTTCATCTCTTGTTAGGTTTATAATATCAATACTCGAACTTATATGCATGTTCAGGGACATCATTTTAACTTTCGGTTTGTACCCAAGTCCCGAACTTAGTGATATTTTTGGTTTCTTACCAACCAATTCGACTTGCCTTCATCTCTTGTTAGGTTTATAATATCAATACTCGAACTTATATGCATGTTCAGGGACATCATTTTAACTTTCGGTTTGTACCCAAGTCCCGAACTTAGTGATATTTTTGGTTTCTCACCAACCAAATCGACTTGCCTTCATCTCTTGTTAGGTTTATAATATCAATGCTCGAACTTATATGCATGTTCAGGGACATCATATTAACTTTTGGTTTGCGCACAAGTCCCGAACTCAGTGATATTTTTGGTTTCTTACCAACCAATTCGACTTGCCTTCATCTCTTGTTAGGTTTATAATATCAATACTCGAACTTATATGCATGTTCAGGGACATCATTTTAACTTTCGGTTTGCACCCAAGTCCCGAACTTAGTGATATTTTTGGTTTCGGACCAACCAATTCGACTTGCCTTCATCTCTTGTTAGGTTTATAATATCAATACTCGAACTTATATGCATGTTCAGGGACATCATTTTAACTTTCGGTTTGTACCCAAGTCCCGAACTTAGAGATATTTTTGGTTTTGGACCAACCAATTCGACTTGCCTTCATCTCTTGTTAGGTTTATAATATCAATACTCGAACTTATATGCATGTTCAGGGACATCATATTCACTTTCGGTTTGCGCACAAGTCCCGAACTTAGAGATATTTTTGGTTTCTTACCAACCAATTCGACTTGCCTTCATCTCTT
>NW_026060526.1:22500-32282 GCF_943734695.1 Anopheles maculipalpis | reverse complement strand
TGATGTCCCTGAACATGCATATAAGTTCGAGTATTGATATTATAAACCTAACAAGAGATGAAGGCAAGTCGAATTGGTTGGTAAGAAACCAAAAATATCACTAAGTTCGGGACTTGGGTGCAAACCGAAAGTGAATATGATGTCCCTGAACATGCATATAAGTTCGAGTATTGATATTATAAACCTAACAAGAGATGAAGGCAAGTCGAATTGGTAAGTAAGAAACCAAAAATATCTCTAAGTTCGGGACTTGGGTGCAAACCGAAAGTTAAAATGATGTCCCTGAACATGCATATAAGTTCGAGTATTGATATTATAAACCTAACAAGAGATGAAGGCAAGTCGAATTGGTAAGTAAGAAACCAAAAATATCTCTAAGTTCGGGACTTGGGTGCAAACCGAAAGTTAAAATGATGTCCCTGAACATGCATATAAGTTCGAGTATTGATATTATAAACCTAACAAGAGATGAAGGCAAGTCGAATTGGTAAGTAAGAAACCAAAAATATCTCTAAGTTCGGGACTTGGGTGCAAACCGAAAGTTAAAATGATGTCCCTGAACATGCATATAAGTTCGAGTATTGATATTATAAACCTAACAAGAGATGAAGGCAAGTCGAATTGGTAAGTAAGAAACCAAAAATATCACTAAGTTCGGGACTTGGGTGCAAACCGAAAGTTAAAATGATGTCCCTGAACATGCATATAAGTTCGAGTATTGATATTATAAACCTAACAAGAGATGAAGGCAAGTCGAATTGGTAAGTAAGAAACCAAAAATATCTCTAAGTTCGGGACTTGGGTGCAAACCGAAAGTTAATATGATGTCCCTGAACATGCATATAAGTTCGAGTATTGATATTATAAACCTAACAAGAGATGAAGGCAAGTCGAATTGGTTGGTCCAAAACCAAAAATATCTCTAAGTTCGGGACTTGGGTGCAAACCGAAAGTTAAAATGATGTCCCTGAACATGCATATAAGTTCGAGTATTGATATTATAAACCTAACAAGAGATGAAGGCAAGTCGAATTGGTTGGTAAGAAACCAAAAATATCACTAAGTTCGGGACTTGGGTGCAAACCGAAAGTGAATATGATGTCCCTGAACATGCATATAAGTTCGAGTATTGATATTATAAACCTAACAAGAGATGAAGGCAAGTCGAATTGGTAAGTAAGAAACCAAAAATATCTCTAAGTTCGGGACTTGGGTGCAAACCGAAAGTTAAAATGATGTCCCTGAACATGCATATAAGTTCGAGTATTGATATTATAAACCTAACAAGAGATGAAGGCAAGTCGAATTGGTTGGTAAGAAACCAAAAATATCACTAAGTTCGGGACTTGGGTGCAAACCGAAAGTGAATATGATGTCCCTGAACATGCATATAAGTTCGAGTATTGATATTATAAACCTAACAAGAGATGAAGGCAAGTCGAATTGGTAAGTAAGAAACCAAAAATATCTCTAAGTTCGGGACTTGGGTTCAAACCGAAAGTTAATATGATGTCCCTGAACATGCATATAAGTTCGAGTATTGATATTATAAACCTAACAAGAGATGAAGGCAAGTCGAATTGGTTGGTTGGAAACCAAAAATATCACTAAGTTCGGGACTTGGGTACAAACCGAAAGTTAAAATGATGTCCCTGAACATGCATATAAGTTCGAGTATTGATATTATAAACCTAACAAGCGATGAAGGCAAGTCGAATTGGTTGGTCGGAAACCAAAAATATCACTAAGTTCGGGACTTGGGTACAAACCGAAAGTTAATATGATGTCCCTGAACATGCATATAAGTTCGAGTATTGATATTATAAACCTAACAAGAGATGAAGGCAAGTCGAATTGGTTGGTCCAAAACCAAAAATATCTCTAAGTTCGGGACTTGGGTGCAAACCGAAAGTTAAAATGATGTTCCTGAACATGCATATAAGTTCGAGTATTGATATTATAAACCTAACAAGAGATGAAGGCAAGTCGAATTGGTTGGTCGGAAACCAAAAATATCACTAAGTTCGGGACTTGGGTACAAACCGAAAGTTAATATGATGTCCCTGAACATGCATATAAGTTCGAGTATTGATATTATAAACCTAACAAGAGATGAAGGCAAGTCGAATTGGTTGGTTGGAAACCAAAAATATCTCTAAGTTCGGGACTTGGGTACAAACCGAAAGTTAAAATGATGTCCCTGAACATGCATATAAGTTCGAGTATTGATATTATAAACCTAACAAGCGATGAAGGCAAGTCGAATTGGTTGGTCGGAAACCAAAAATATCACTAAGTTCGGGACTTGGGTACAAACCGAAAGTTAATATGATGTCCCTGAACATGCATATAAGTTCGAGTATTGATATTATAAACCTAACAAGAGATGAAGGCAAGTCGAATTGGTTGGTCCAAAACCAAAAATATCTCTAAGTTCGGGACTTGGGTGCAAACCGAAAGTTAAAATGATGTCCCTGAACATGCATATAAGTTCGAGTATTGATATTATAAACCTAACAAGAGATGAAGGCAAGTCGAATTGGTTGGTAAGAAACCAAAAAATATACCAAGTGCCTGAAATGTCTATAAACCACACGAAGAACTCTTCACACACAGGTGCGCCTCATAACCTGGTACAATGTATAAGACATTGGTTTCGGGGGATTTTTTGAGAAGAAAATTTTTTTCTCTAACTTTGAGTAAAACTGTCTCAGAATACATATTTAACCACGAAAAGTGAACACCGACAGTAAATAGCAAAAATCACCCGACCATCAAAGTTGTATGGCGGTGTGGGAGAAGAAAATCCAAGGTCGTCTAATGTAGGGACGTAAGACACGAAATCAAAATTTTGGCATAAAATCTAAAATAATCATCAGACAGTGGTCATCCAAGGCATATAAGAGTCGTCTAACGATGCTGAATGCAATAAGCAATAGCGACTTTTTAAAGATTTTTTTGGATTTTTGTCAAAATGTACCCTTCACAACTTGGTACAAGTCATAGGACATGGGTACCGGTATGACCGACGGAAGATTTTTGGACAAAAAATTTTTTTGCTCTAACTTTGAGTAAAACGGTCTCAGGATGCATTATTAATCATGAAAAGTGATCTCCGACAGTAAATAGCGAAAGTTACCCGACCATCAAAGTTGCATGGCGGTGCAGGAGACGAAAATCCAAGGTCGTCTAATGTAGGGACGTAAGACACGAAATCAAAATTTTGGCATAAAAGCTAAAATAATCATCAGACAGTGGTCATCCAAGGCATATTAGAGTCGTCTAACGATGCTGAATGCAATAAGCAATAGCGACTTTTTAATGATTTTTTTGGATTTTTGTCAAAATGTACCCTTCACAACTTGGTACAAGTCATAGGACATGGGTACCGGTATGACCGACGGAAGATTTTTGGACAAAAAATTTTTTTACTCTAACTTTGAGTAAAACGGTGTCAGGATGCATTATTAATCACGAAAAGTGATCTCCGACAGTAAATAGCGAAAGTTACCCGACCATCAAAGTTGCATGGCGGTGTAGGAGACGAAAGTCCAAGGTCGTCTAATGTAGGGACGTAAGACACGAAATCAAAATTTTGGCATAAAATCTAAAATAATCATCAGACAGTGGTCATCCAAGGCATATAAGAGTCGTCTAACGATGCTGAATGCAATAAGCAATAGCGACTTTTTAATGATTTTTTTGGATTTTTGTCAAAATGTACCCTTCACAACTTGGTACAAGTCATAGGACATGGGTACCGGTATGACCGACGGAAGATTTTTGGACAAAAAATTTTTTTGCTCTAACTTTGAGTAAAACGGTCTCAGGATGCATTATTAATCATGAAAAGTGATCTCCGACAGTAAATAGCGAAAGTTACCCGACCATCAAAGTTGCATGGCGGTGCAGGAGACGAAAATCCAAGGTCGTCTAATGTAGGGACGTAAGACACGAAATCAAAATTTTGGCATAAAAGCTTAAGTAATCATCAGACAGTGGTCATCCAAGGCATATAAGAGTCGTCTAACGATGCTGAATGCAATAAGCAATAGCGACTTTTTAATGATTTTTTTGGATTTTTGTCAAAATTTACCCTTCACAACTTGGTACAAGTTATAGGACATGGGTATCGGTATGACCGACGGAAGATTTTTTGACAAAAATTTTTTTGACTCTAACTTTGAGTAAAACTGTGTCAGGATGCTTTTTTAAGCATGAAAAGTGATCTCCGACGGTAAATAGCAAAAGTCACCCGACCATCAAAGTTGCATGGCGGTGCAGGAGACGAAAATCCAAGGTCGTCTAATGTAGGGACGTAAGACACGAAATCAAAATTTTGGCATAAAAGCTAAAATAATCATCAGACAGTGGTCATCCAAGGCATATAAGAGTCGTCTAACGATGCTGAATGCAATAAGCAATAGCGACTTTTTAATGATTTTTTTGGATTTTTGTCAAAATTTACCCTTCACAACTTGGTACAAGTCATAGGACATGGGTACCGGTATGACCGACGGAAGATTTTTGGACAAAAAATTTTTTTGCTCTAACTTTGAGTAAAACGGTCTCAGGATGCATTATTAATCACGAAAAGTGATCTCCGACCGTAAATAGCGAAAGTTACCCGACCATCAAAGTTGCATGGCGGTGTGGGAGAAGAAAATCCAAGGTCGTCTAATGTAGGGACGTAAGACACGAAATCAAAATTTTGGCATAAAAGCTAAAATAATCATCAGACAGTGGTCATCCAAGGCATATAAGAGTCGTCTAACGATGCTGAATGCAATAAGCAATAGCGACTTTTTAATGATTTTTTTGGATTTTTGTCAAAATGTACCCTTCACAACTTGGTACAAGTCATAGGACATGGGTACCGGTATGACCGACGGAAGATTTTTGGACAAAAAATTTTTTTGCTCTAACTTTGAGTAAAACGGTGTCAGGATGCATTATTAATCACGAAAAGTGATCTCCGACAGTAAATAGCGAAAGTTACCCGACCATCAAAGTTGTATGGCGGTGTGGGAGAAGAAAATCCAAGGTCGTCTAATGTAGGGACGTAAGACACGAAATCAAAATTTTGGCATAAAAGCTAAAATAATCATCAGACAGTGGTCATCCAAGGCATATAAGAGTCGTCTAACGATGCTGAATGCAATAAGCAATAGCGACTTTTTAATGATTTTTTTGGATTTTTGTCAAAATGTACCCTTCACAACTTGGTACAAGTCATAGGACATGGGTACCGGTATGACCGACGGAAGATTTTTGGACAAAAAATTTTTTTGCTCTAACTTTGAGTAAAACGGTCTCAGGATGCATTATTAATCATGAAAAGTGATCTCCGACATTAAATAGCGAAAGTTACCCGACCATCAAAGTTGCATGGCGGTGCAGGAGACGAAAATCCAAGGTCGTCTAATGTAGGGACGTAAGACACGAAATCAAAATTTTGGCATAAAAGCTTAAGTAATCATCAGACAGTGGTCATCCAAGGCATATAAGAGTCATCTAACGATGCTGAATGCAATAAGCAATAGCGACTTTTTAATGATTTTTTTGGATTTTTGTCAAAATGTACCCTTCACAACTTGGTACAAGTCATAGGACATGGGTACCGGTATGACCGACGGAAGATTTTTGGACAAAAAATTTTTTTGCTCTAACTTTGAGTAAAACGGTCTCAGGATGCATTATTAATCATGAAAAGTGATCTCCGACAGTAAATAGCGAAAGTTACCCGACCATCAAAGTTTCATGGCGGTGCAGGAGACGAAAATCCAAGGTCGTCTAATGTAGGGACGTAAGACACGAAATCAAAATTTTGGCATAAAAGCTAAAATAATCATCAGACAGTGGTCATCCAAGGCATATTAGAGTCGTCTAACGATGCTGAATGCAATAAGCAATAGCGACTTTTTAATGATTTTTTTGGATTTTTGTCAAAATGTACCCTTCACAACTTGGTACAAGTCATAGGACATGGGTACCGGTATGACCGACGGAAGATTTTTGGACAAAAAATTTTTTTACTCTAACTTTGAGTAAAACGGTGTCAGGATGCATTATTAATCACGAAAAGTGATCTCCGACAGTAAATAGCGAAAGTTACCCGACCATCAAAGTTGCATGGCGGTGTAGGAGACGAAAGTCCAAGGTCGTCTAATGTAGGGACGTAAGACACGAAATCAAAATTTGGCATAAAATCTAAAATAATCATCAGACAGTGGTCATCCAAGGCATATAAGAGTCGTCTAACGATGCTGAATGCAATAAGCAATAGCGACTTTTTAATGATTTTTTTGGATTTTTGTCAAAATGTACCCTTCACAACTTGGTACAAGTCATAGGACATGGGTACCGGTATGACCGACGGAAGATTTTTGGACAAAAAATTTTTTTGCTCTAACTTTGAGTAAAACGGTCTCAGGATGCATTATTAATCATGAAAAGTGATCTCCGACAGTAAATAGCGAAAGTTACCCGACCATCAAAGTTGCATGGCGGTGCAGGAGACGAAAATCCAAGGTCGTCTAATGTAGGGACGTAAGACACGAAATCAAAATTTTGGCATAAAAGCTTAAGTAATCATCAGACAGTGGTCATCCAAGGCATATAAGAGTCGTCTAACGATGCTGAATGCAATAAGCAATAGCGACTTTTTAATGATTTTTTTGGATTTTTGTCAAAATTTACCCTTCACAACTTGGTACAAGTTATAGGACATGGGTATCGGTATGACCGACGGAAGATTTTTTGACAAAAATTTTTTTGACTCTAACTTTGAGTAAAACTGTGTCAGGATGCTTTTTTAAGCATGAAAAGTGATCTCCGACGGTAAATAGCAAAAGTCACCCGACTATCAAAGTTGCATGGCGGTGCAGGAGACGAAAATCCAAGGTCGTCTAATGTAGGGACGTAAGACACGAAATCAAAATTTTGGCATAAAAGCTAAAATAATCATCAGACAGTGGTCATCCAAGGCATATTAGAGTCGTCTAACGATGCTGAATGCAATAAGCAATAGCGACTTTTTAATGATTTTTTTGGATTTTTGTCAAAATTTACCCTTCACAACTTGGTACAAGTCATAGGACATGGGTACCGGTATGACCGACGGAAGATTTTTGGACAAAAAATTTTTTTGCTCTAACTTTGAGTAAAACGGTCTCAGGATGCATTATTAATCACGAAAAGTGATCTCCGACCGTAAATAGCGAAAGTTACCCGACCATCAAAGTTGTATGGCGGTGTGGGAGAAGAAAATCCAAGGTCGTCTAATGTAGGGACGTAAGACACGAAATCAAAATTTTGGCATAAAAGCTAAAATAATCATCAGACAGTGGTCATCCAAGGCATATAAGAGTCGTCTAACGATGCTGAATGCAATAAGCAATAGCGACTTTTTAATGATTTTTTTGGATTTTTGTCAAAATGTACCCTTCACAACTTGGTACAAGTCATAGGACATGGGTACCGGTATGACCGACGGAAGATTTTTGGACAAAAAATTTTTTTGCTCTAACTTTGAGTAAAACGGTGTCAGGATGCATTATTAATCACGAAAAGTGATCTCCGACAGTAAATAGCGAAAGTTACCCGACCATCAAAGTTGTATGGCGGTGTGGAGAAGAAAATCCAAGGTCGTCTAATGTAGGGACGTAAGACACGAAATCAAAATTTTGGCATAAAAGCTAAAATAATCATCAGACAGTGGTCATCCAAGGCATATAAGAGTCGTCTAACGATGCTGAATGCAATAAGCAATAGCGACTTTTTAATGATTTTTTTGGATTTTTGTCAAAATGTACCCTTCACAACTTGGTACAAGTCATAGGACATGGGTACCGGTATGACCGACGGAAGATTTTTGGACAAAAAATTTTTTTGCTCTAACTTTGAGTAAAACGGTCTCAGGATGCATTATTAATCATGAAAAGTGATCTCCGACATTAAATAGCGAAAGTTACCCGACCATCAAAGTTGCATGGCGGTGCAGGAGACGAAAATCCAAGGTCGTCTAATGTAGGGACGTAAGACACGAAATCAAAATTTTTGGCATAAAAGCTTAAGTAATCATCAGACAGTGGTCATCCAAGGCATATAAGAGTCATCTAACGATGCTGAATGCAATAAGCAATAGCGACTTTTTAATGATTTTTTTGGATTTTTGTCAAAATGTACCCTTCACAACTTGGTACAAGTCATAGGACATGGGTACCGGTATGACCGACGGAAGATTTTTGGACAAAAAATTTTTTTGCTCTAACTTTGAGTAAAACGGTCTCAGGATGCATTATTAATCATGAAAAGTGATCTCCGACAGTAAATAGCGAAAGTTACCCGACCATCAAAGTTCATGGCGGTGCAGGAGACGAAAATCCAAGGTCGTCTAATGTAGGGACGTAAGACACGAAATCAAAATTTTGGCATAAAATCTAAAATAATCATCAGACAGTGGTCATCCAAGGCATATAAGAGTCGTCTAACGATGCTGAATGCAATAAGCAATAGCGACTTTTTAAAGATTTTTTTGGATTTTTGTCAAAATGTACCCTTCACAACTTGGTACAAGTCATAGGACATGGGTACCGGTATGACCGACGGAAGATTTTTGGACAAAAAATTTTTTTGCTCTAACTTTGAGTAAAACGGTCTCAGGATGCATTATTAATCATGAAAAGTGATCTCCGACATTAAATAGCGAAAGTTACCCGACCATCAAAGTTGCATGGCGGTGCAGGAGACGAAAATCCAAGGTCGTCTAATGTAGGGACGTAAGACACGAAATCAAAATTTTGGCATAAAAGCTTAAGTAATCATCAGACAGTGGTCATCCAAGGCATATAAGAGTCGTCTAACGATGCTGAATGCAATAAGCAATAGCGACTTTTTAATGATTTTTTGGATTTTTGTCAAAATTTACCCTTCACAACTTGGTACAAGTTATAGGACATGGGTATCGGTATGACCGACGGAAGATTTTTTGACAAAAATTTTTTTGACTCTAACTTTGAGTAAAACTGTGTCAGGATGCATTTTTAAGCATGAAAAGTGATCTCCGACGGTAAATAGCAAAAGTCACCCGACCCTCAAAGTTGTATGGCGATGTAGGAGAAAAAATTTCCGAGGTCGTTTAATTTTGGGATGGATAAAAATGGTCACTTGTGGTAAAGTGATGTGTTCATTGGCTATAGTAAGAGGGTATGGTGTCGTGACACAAAAATGAAAAATGTATGGGAACGTGTTCTAAACACTGTCACAAGGTGCAAATCGAGTATCTAGTCGTACCTTAGACACCAGTACGGGTAAATGAGCCTCTGCTTGGCTCATATGTATGGGGAAAAGTAAGGGTGACCGACATGTCCCAAAGGTAAAAAGCGAAAATTCACCCGGCCCTCGGACTTGTATGGAGGTATAGGAGAAAAATGTGTCAAAGTCGTTTAATGTAGGGACGGATAAAAATGGTCACTTGTGGTAAGGTGATGTTGTTCGTTGGCTATAGTAAGAGGGTATGGTGTCGTGACACAAAAATGAAAAAATGTTTGGAAATGTGTTCTAAACACTGTCACAAGGTGCAAGTTGAGTATCTAGTCGTACCTTAGACACCAGTACGGGTAAATGAGCAAATGTTGTGCATAGCTAGGGTATCGGGACGATGCCCTAAAAACCCTCAAAGGATTGTAGTGTGTTGGATGTTATCTCCTGTTGTCGTACGGCAACCATACCCGGTTGGAAGTACCGCGGACTCTGAACGTCTCCGCATCAAAACGTTCGCC
>NW_026060526.1:0-15000 GCF_943734695.1 Anopheles maculipalpis | reverse complement strand
AGAGTATTGAAATGTTACTGAGCATATAAGCGAAGAGTGTGTGGGTTCATAAGAATGTTGATCATATGCAGTTGATACCGGTACGGGTCCGTCATTACTCCTCCACGGAGTGATGATCGGTTTGCTTGAAGGGGGCAATACGCATCGTTGACTTACCTACGGGTAACCCGCTTACGAGTGGGTCGATTGCTGTCGGGGCAAGCAATCGGGTTAGCGCCGTATCCGGATATAGAGAGTAGTATGGGGTGATAATGATTAACATGTCGAGTGATGGCTGCACCTCCTAGTGGAAAGTTCAAACGTGAAGGTTGCTTCGGTACGGGGTACTAGGTACCTCTTAGAGGAGCAATGGAGTATGGAGTCCAAATTGAATGTTTGGACTTCAAAAATTTCTCTAAGTCCGCTACATAAATCCCTCACCCATAAGCTCACAAAATACATGCAATTGCATTAAAAATTGTGTTAACCTAACAAGAGATGAAGGCAAGTCGAATTGGTAAGTAAGAAACCAAAAATATCTCTAAGTTCGGGACTTGGGTACAAACCGAAAGTTAATATGATGTCCCTGAACATGCATATAAGTTCGAGTATTGATATTATAAACCTAACAAGAGATGAAGGCAAGTCGAATTGGTTGGTTGGAAACCAAAAATATCACTAAGTTCGGGACTTGGGTACAAACCGAAAGTTAAAATGATGTCCCTGAACATGCATATAAGTTCGAGTATTGATATTATAAACCTAACAAGCGATGAAGGCAAGTCGAATTGGTTGGTCGGAAACCAAAAATATCACTAAGTTCGGGACTTGGGTACAAACCGAAAGTTAATATGATGTCCCTGAACATGCATATAAGTTCGAGTATTGATATTATAAACCTAACAAGAGATGAAGGCAAGTCGAATTGGTTGGTCCAAAACCAAAAATATCTCTAAGTTCGGGACTTGGGTGCAAACCGAAAGTGAATATGATGTCCCTGAACATGCATATAAGTTCGAGTATTGATATTATAAACCTAACAAGAGATGAAGGCAAGTCGAATTGGTAAGTAAGAAACCAAAAATATCTCTAAGTTCGGGACTTGGGTGCAAACCGAAAGTTAAAATGATGTCCCTGAACATGCATATAAGTTCGAGTATTGATATTATAAACCTAACAAGAGATGAAGGCAAGTCGAATTGGTAAGTAAGAAACCAAAAATATCTCTAAGTTCGGGACTTGGGTGCAAACCGAAAGTTAAAATGATGTCCCTGAACATGCATATAAGTTCGAGTATTGATATTATAAACCTAACAAGAGATGAAGGCAAGTCGAATTGGTAAGTAAGAAACCAAAAATATCTCTAAGTTCGGGACTTGGGTGCAAACCGAAAGTTAAAATGATGTCCCTGAACATGCATATAAGTTCGAGTATTGATATTATAAACCTAACAAGAGATGAAGGCAAGTCGAATTGGTAAGTAAGAAACCAAAAATATCACTAAGTTCGGGACTTGGGTGCAAACCGAAAGTTAAAATGATGTCCCTGAACATGCATATAAGTTCGAGTATTGATATTATAAACCTAACAAGAGATGAAGGCAAGTCGAATTGGTAAGTAAGAAACCAAAAATATCTCTAAGTTCGGGACTTGGGTGCAAACCGAAAGTTAATATGATGTCCCTGAACATGCATATAAGTTCGAGTATTGATATTATAAACCTAACAAGAGATGAAGGCAAGTCGAATTGGTTGGTCCAAAACCAAAAATATCTCTAAGTTCGGGACTTGGGTGCAAACCGAAAGTTAAAATGATGTCCCTGAACATGCATATAAGTTCGAGTATTGATATTATAAACCTAACAAGAGATGAAGGCAAGTCGAATTGGTTGGTAAGAAACCAAAAATATCACTAAGTTCGGGACTTGGGTGCAAACCGAAAGTGAATATGATGTCCCTGAACATGCATATAAGTTCGAGTATTGATATTATAAACCTAACAAGAGATGAAGGCAAGTCGAATTGGTAAGTAAGAAACCAAAAATATCTCTAAGTTCGGGACTTGGGTGCAAACCGAAAGTTAAAATGATGTCCCTGAACATGCATATAAGTTCGAGTATTGATATTATAAACCTAACAAGAGATGAAGGCAAGTCGAATTGGTTGGTAAGAAACCAAAAATATCACTAAGTTCGGGACTTGGGTGCAAACCGAAAGTGAATATGATGTCCCTGAACATGCATATAAGTTCGAGTATTGATATTATAAACCTAACAAGAGATGAAGGCAAGTCGATTTGGTTGGTGAGAAACCAAAAATATCTCTAAGTTCGTGACTTGGGTACAAACCAAAAGTTAATATGATGTCCCTGAACATGCATATAAGTTCGAGTATTGATATTATAAACCTAACAAGAGATGAAGGCAAGTCGAATTGGTTGGTCCGAAACCAAAAATATCTCTAAGTTCGGGACTTGGGTGCAAACCGAAAGTTAAAATGATGTCCCTGAACATGCATATAAGTTCGAGTATTGATATTATAAACCTAACAAGAGATGAAGGCAAGTCGAATTGGTTGGTGAGAAACCAAAAATATCTCTAAGTTCGGGACTTGGGTGCAAACCGAAAGTTAAAATGATGTCCCTGAACATGCATATAAGTTCGAGTATTGATATTATAAACCTAACAAGAGATGAAGGCAAGTCGAATTGGTAAGTAAGAAACCAAAAATATCACTAAGTTCGGGACTTGGGTGCAAACCGAAAGTTAATATGATGTCCCTGAACATGCATATAAGTTCGAGTATTGATATTATAAACCTAACAAGAGATGAAGGCAAGTCGAATTGGTTGGTCCAAAACCAAAAATATCTCTAAGTTCGGGACTTGGGTGCAAACCGAAAGTTAAAATGATGTCCCTGAACATGCATATAAGTTCGAGTATTGATATTATAAACCTAACAAGAGATGAAGGCAAGTCGAATTGGTTGGTAAGAAACCAAAAATATCACTAAGTTCGGGACTTGGGTGCAAACCGAAAGTGAATATGATGTCCCTGAACATGCATATAAGTTCGAGTATTGATATTATAAACCTAACAAGAGATGAAGGCAAGTCGAATTGGTAAGTAAGAAACCAAAAATATCTCTAAGTTCGGGACTTGGGTGCAAACCGAAAGTTAAAATGATGTCCCTGAACATGCATATAAGTTCGAGTATTGATATTATAAACCTAACAAGAGATGAAGGCAAGTCGAATTGGTAAGTAAGAAACCAAAAATATCTCTAAGTTCGGGACTTGGGTGCAAACCGAAAGTTAAAATGATGTCCCTGAACATGCATATAAGTTCGAGTATTGATATTATAAACCTAACAAGAGATGAAGGCAAGTCGAATTGGTAAGTAAGAAACCAAAAATATCTCTAAGTTCGGGACTTGGGTGCAAACCGAAAGTTAAAATGATGTCCCTGAACATGCATATAAGTTCGAGTATTGATATTATAAACCTAACAAGAGATGAAGGCAAGTCGAATTGGTAAGTAAGAAACCAAAAATATCACTAAGTTCGGGACTTGGGTGCAAACCGAAAGTTAAAATGATGTCCCTGAACATGCATATAAGTTCGAGTATTGATATTATAAACCTAACAAGAGATGAAGGCAAGTCGAATTGGTAAGTAAGAAACCAAAAATATCTCTAAGTTCGGGACTTGGGTGCAAACCGAAAGTTAATATGATGTCCCTGAACATGCATATAAGTTCGAGTATTGATATTATAAACCTAACAAGAGATGAAGGCAAGTCGAATTGGTTGGTCCCAAACCAAAAATATCTCTAAGTTCGGGACTTGGGTGCAAACCGAAAGTTAAAATGATGTCCCTGAACATGCATATAAGTTCGAGTATTGATATTATAAACCTAACAAGAGATGAAGGCAAGTCGAATTGGTTGGTAAGAAACCAAAAATATCACTAAGTTCGGGACTTGGGTGCAAACCGAAAGTGAATATGATGTCCCTGAACATGCATATAAGTTCGAGTATTGATATTATAAACCTAACAAGAGATGAAGGCAAGTCGAATTGGTAAGTAAGAAACCAAAAATATCTCTAAGTTCGGGACTTGGGTGCAAACCGAAAGTTAAAATGATGTCCCTGAACATGCATATAAGTTCGAGTATTGATATTATAAACCTAACAAGAGATGAAGGCAAGTCGAATTGGTTGGTAAGAAACCAAAAATATCACTAAGTTCGGGACTTGGGTGCAAACCGAAAGTGAATATGATGTCCCTGAACATGCATATAAGTTCGAGTATTGATATTATAAACCTAACAAGAGATGAAGGCAAGTCGAATTGGTAAGTAAGAAACCAAAAATATCTCTAAGTTCGGGACTTGGGTACAAACCGAAAGTTAATATGATGTCCCTGAACATGCATATAAGTTCGAGTATTGATATTATAAACCTAACAAGAGATGAAGGCAAGTCGAATTGGTTGGTTGGAAACCAAAAATATCACTAAGTTCGGGACTTGGGTACAAACCGAAAGTTAATATGATGTCCCTGAACATGCATATAAGTTCGAGTATTGATATTATAAACCTAACAAGCGATGAAGGCAAGTCGAATTGGTTGGTCGGAAACCAAAAATATCACTAAGTTCGGGACTTGGGTACAAACCGAAAGTTAATATGATGTCCCTGAACATGCATATAAGTTCGAGTATTGATATTATAAACCTAACAAGAGATGAAGGCAAGTCGAATTGGTTGGTCCAAAACCAAAAATATCTCTAAGTTCGGGACTTGGGTGCAAACCGAAAGTTAAAATGATGTTCCTGAACATGCATATAAGTTCGAGTATTGATATTATAAACCTAACAAGAGATGAAGGCAAGTCGAATTGGTTGGTCGGAAACCAAAAATATCACTAAGTTCGGGACTTGGGTACAAACCGAAAGTTAATATGATGTCCCTGAACATGCATATAAGTTCGAGTATTGATATTATAAACCTAACAAGAGATGAAGGCAAGTCGAATTGGTTGGTTGGAAACCAAAAATATCACTAAGTTCGGGACTTGGGTACAAACCGAAAGTTAAAATGATGTCCCTGAACATGCATATAAGTTCGAGTATTGATATTATAAACCTAACAAGCGATGAAGGCAAGTCGAATTGGTTGGTCGGAAACCAAAAATATCACTAAGTTCGGGACTTGGGTACAAACCGAAAGTTAATATGATGTCCCTGAACATGCATATAAGTTCGAGTATTGATATTATAAACCTAACAAGAGATGAAGGCAAGTCGAATTGGTTGGTCCAAAACCAAAAATATCTCTAAGTTCGGGACTTGGGTGCAAACCGAAAGTGAATATGATGTCCCTGAACATGCATATAAGTTCGAGTATTGATATTATAAACCTAACAAGAGATGAAGGCAAGTCGAATTGGTAAGTAAGAAACCAAAAATATCTCTAAGTTCGGGACTTGGGTGCAAACCGAAAGTTAAAATGATGTCCCTGAACATGCATATAAGTTCGAGTATTGATATTATAAACCTAACAAGAGATGAAGGCAAGTCGAATTGGTAAGTAAGAAACCAAAAATATCTCTAAGTTCGGGACTTGGGTGCAAACCGAAAGTTAAAATGATGTCCCTGAACATGCATATAAGTTCGAGTATTGATATTATAAACCTAACAAGAGATGAAGGCAAGTCGAATTGGTAAGTAAGAAACCAAAAATATCTCTAAGTTCGGGACTTGGGTGCAAACCGAAAGTTAAAATGATGTCCCTGAACATGCATATAAGTTCGAGTATTGATATTATAAACCTAACAAGAGATGAAGGCAAGTCGAATTGGTAAGTAAGAAACCAAAAATATCACTAAGTTCGGGACTTGGGTGCAAACCGAAAGTTAAAATGATGTCCCTGAACATGCATATAAGTTCGAGTATTGATATTATAAACCTAACAAGAGATGAAGGCAAGTCGAATTGGTAAGTAAGAAACCAAAAATATCTCTAAGTTCGGGACTTGGGTGCAAACCGAAAGTTAATATGATGTCCCTGAACATGCATATAAGTTCGAGTATTGATATTATAAACCTAACAAGAGATGAAGGCAAGTCGAATTGGTTGGTCCAAAACCAAAAATATCTCTAAGTTCGGGACTTGGGTGCAAACCGAAAGTTAAAATGATGTCCCTGAACATGCATATAAGTTCGAGTATTGATATTATAAACCTAACAAGAGATGAAGGCAAGTCGAATTGGTTGGTAAGAAACCAAAAATATCACTAAGTTCGGGACTTGGGTGCAAACCGAAAGTTAAAATGATGTCCCTGAACATGCATATAAGTTCGAGTATTGATATTATAAACCTAACAAGAGATGAAGGCAAGTCGAATTGGTAAGTAAGAAACCAAAAATATCTCTAAGTTCGGGACTTGGGTGCAAACCGAAAGTTAAAATGATGTCCCTGAACATGCATATAAGTTCGAGTATTGATATTATAAACCTAACAAGAGATGAAGGCAAGTCGAATTGGTAAGTAAGAAACCAAAAATATCTCTAAGTTCGGGACTTGGGTGCAAACCGAAAGTTAAAATGATGTCCCTGAACATGCATATAAGTTCGAGTATTGATATTATAAACCTAACAAGAGATGAAGGCAAGTCGAATTGGTAAGTAAGAAACCAAAAATATCTCTAAGTTCGGGACTTGGGTGCAAACCGAAAGTTAAAATGATGTCCCTGAACATGCATATAAGTTCGAGTATTGATATTATAAACCTAACAAGAGATGAAGGCAAGTCGAATTGGTAAGTAAGAAACCAAAAATATCACTAAGTTCGGGACTTGGGTGCAAACCGAAAGTTAAAATGATGTCCCTGAACATGCATATAAGTTCGAGTATTGATATTATAAACCTAACAAGAGATGAAGGCAAGTCGAATTGGTAAGTAAGAAACCAAAAATATCTCTAAGTTCGGGACTTGGGTGCAAACCGAAAGTTAATATGATGTCCCTGAACATGCATATAAGTTCGAGTATTGATATTATAAACCTAACAAGAGATGAAGGCAAGTCGAATTGGTTGGTCCAAAACCAAAAATATCTCTAAGTTCGGGACTTGGGTGCAAACCGAAAGTTAAAATGATGTCCCTGAACATGCATATAAGTTCGAGTATTGATATTATAAACCTAACAAGAGATGAAGGCAAGTCGAATTGGTTGGTAAGAAACCAAAAATATCACTAAGTTCGGGACTTGGGTGCAAACCGAAAGTGAATATGATGTCCCTGAACATGCATATAAGTTCGAGTATTGATATTATAAACCTAACAAGAGATGAAGGCAAGTCGAATTGGTAAGTAAGAAACCAAAAATATCTCTAAGTTCGGGACTTGGGTGCAAACCGAAAGTTAAAATGATGTCCCTGAACATGCATATAAGTTCGAGTATTGATATTATAAACCTAACAAGAGATGAAGGCAAGTCGAATTGGTTGGTAAGAAACCAAAAATATCACTAAGTTCGGGACTTGGGTGCAAACCGAAAGTGAATATGATGTCCCTGAACATGCATATAAGTTCGAGTATTGATATTATAAACCTAACAAGAGATGAAGGCAAGTCGAATTGGTAAGTAAGAAACCAAAAATATCTCTAAGTTCGGGACTTGGGTACAAACCGAAAGTTAATATGATGTCCCTGAACATGCATATAAGTTCGAGTATTGATATTATAAACCTAACAAGAGATGAAGGCAAGTCGAATTGGTTGGTTGGAAACCAAAAATATCACTAAGTTCGGGACTTGGGTACAAACCGAAAGTTAAAATGATGTCCCTGAACATGCATATAAGTTCGAGTATTGATATTATAAACCTAACAAGCGATGAAGGCAAGTCGAATTGGTTGGTCGGAAACCAAAAATATCACTAAGTTCGGGACTTGGGTACAAACCGAAAGTTAATATGATGTCCCTGAACATGCATATAAGTTCGAGTATTGATATTATAAACCTAACAAGAGATGAAGGCAAGTCGAATTGGTTGGTCCAAAACCAAAAATATCTCTAAGTTCGGGACTTGGGTGCAAACCGAAAGTTAAAATGATGTTCCTGAACATGCATATAAGTTCGAGTATTGATATTATAAACCTAACAAGAGATGAAGGCAAGTCGAATTGGTTGGTCGGAAACCAAAAATATCACTAAGTTCGGGACTTGGGTACAAACCGAAAGTTAATATGATGTCCCTGAACATGCATATAAGTTCGAGTATTGATATTATAAACCTAACAAGAGATGAAGGCAAGTCGAATTGGTTGGTTGGAAACCAAAAATATCACTAAGTTCGGGACTTGGGTACAAACCGAAAGTTAAAATGATGTCCCTGAACATGCATATAAGTTCGAGTATTGATATTATAAACCTAACAAGCGATGAAGGCAAGTCGAATTGGTTGGTCGGAAACCAAAAATATCACTAAGTTCGGGACTTGGGTACAAACCGAAAGTTAATATGATGTCCCTGAACATGCATATAAGTTCGAGTATTGATATTATAAACCTAACAAGAGATGAAGGCAAGTCGAATTGGTTGGTCCAAAACCAAAAATATCTCTAAGTTCGGGACTTGGGTGCAAACCGAAAGTTAAAATGATGTCCCTGAACATGCATATAAGTTCGAGTATTGATATTATAAACCTAACAAGAGATGAAGGCAAGTCGAATTGGTTGGTAAGAAACCAAAAATATATACCAAGTGCCTGAAATGTCTATAAACCACACGAAGAACTCTTCACACACAGGTGCGCCTCATAACCTGGTACAATGTATAAGACATTGGTTTCGGGGGATTTTTTGAGAAGAAAATTTTTTTCTCTAACTTTGAGTAAAACTGTCTCAGAATACATATTTAACCACGAAAAGTGAACACCGACAGTAAATAGCAAAAATCACCCGACCATCAAAGTTGTATGGCGGTGTGGGAGAAGAAAATCCAAGGTCGTCTAATGTAGGGACGTAAGACACGAAATCAAAATTTTGGCATAAAATCTAAAATAATCATCAGACAGTGGTCATCCAAGGCATATAAGAGTCGTCTAACGATGCTGAATGCAATAAGCAATAGCGACTTTTTAAAGATTTTTTTGGATTTTTGTCAAAATGTACCCTTCACAACTTGGTACAAGTCATAGGACATGGGTACCGGTATGACCGACGGAAGATTTTTGGACAAAAAATTTTTTTGCTCTAACTTTGAGTAAAACGGTCTCAGGATGCATTATTAATCATGAAAAGTGATCTCCGACAGTAAATAGCGAAAGTTACCCGACCATCAAAGTTGCATGGCGGTGCAGGAGACGAAAATCCAAGGTCGTCTAATGTAGGGACGTAAGACACGAAATCAAAATTTTGGCATAAAAGCTAAAATAATCATCAGACAGTGGTCATCCAAGGCATATTAGAGTCGTCTAACGATGCTGAATGCAATAAGCAATAGCGACTTTTTAATGATTTTTTTGGATTTTTGTCAAAATGTACCCTTCACAACTTGGTACAAGTCATAGGACATGGGTACCGGTATGACCGACGGAAGATTTTTGGACAAAAAATTTTTTTACTCTAACTTTGAGTAAAACGGTGTCAGGATGCATTATTAATCACGAAAAGTGATCTCCGACAGTAAATAGCGAAAGTTACCCGACCATCAAAGTTGCATGGCGGTGTAGGAGACGAAAGTCCAAGGTCGTCTAATGTAGGGACGTAAGACACGAAATCAAAATTTTGGCATAAAATCTAAAATAATCATCAGACAGTGGTCATCCAAGGCATATAAGAGTCGTCTAACGATGCTGAATGCAATAAGCAATAGCGACTTTTTAATGATTTTTTTGGATTTTTGTCAAAATGTACCCTTCACAACTTGTACAAGTCATAGGACATGGGTACCGGTATGACCGACGGAAGATTTTTGGACAAAAAATTTTTTTGCTCTAACTTTGAGTAAAACGGTCTCAGGATGCATTATTAATCATGAAAAGTGATCTCCGACAGTAAATAGCGAAAGTTACCCGACCATCAAAGTTGCATGGCGGTGCAGGAGACGAAAATCCAAGGTCGTCTAATGTAGGGACGTAAGACACGAAATCAAAATTTTGGCATAAAAGCTTAAGTAATCATCAGACAGTGGTCATCCAAGGCATATAAGAGTCGTCTAACGATGCTGAATGCAATAAGCAATAGCGACTTTTTAATGATTTTTTTGGATTTTTGTCAAAATTTACCCTTCACAACTTGGTACAAGTCATAGGACATGGGTATCGGTATGACCGACGGAAGATTTTTTGACAAAAATTTTTTTGACTCTAACTTTGAGTAAAACTGTGTCAGGATGCTTTTTTAAGCATGAAAAGTGATCTCCGACGGTAAATAGCAAAAGTCACCCGACCATCAAAGTTGCATGGCGGTGCAGGAGACGAAAATCCAAGGTCGTCTAATGTAGGGACGTAAGACACGAAATCAAAATTTTGGCATAAAAGCTAAAATAATCATCAGACAGTGGTCATCCAAGGCATATTAGAGTCGTCTAACGATGCTGAATGCAATAAGCAATAGCGACTTTTTAATGATTTTTTTGGATTTTTGTCAAAATTTACCCTTCACAACTTGGTACAAGTCATAGGACATGGGTACCGGTATGACCGACGGAAGATTTTTGGACAAAAAATTTTTTTGCTCTAACTTTGAGTAAAACGGTCTCAGGATGCATTATTAATCACGAAAAGTGATCTCCGACCGTAAATAGCGAAAGTTACCCGACCATCAAAGTTGCATGGCGGTGTGGGAGAAGAAAATCCAAGGTCGTCTAATGTAGGGACGTAAGACACGAAATCAAAATTTTGGCATAAAAGCTAAAATAATCATCAGACAGTGGTCATCCAAGGCATATAAGAGTCGTCTAACGATGCTGAATGCAATAAGCAATAGCGACTTTTTAATGATTTTTTTGGATTTTTGTCAAAATGTACCCTTCACAACTTGGTACAAGTCATAGGACATGGGTACCGGTATGACCGACGGAAGATTTTTGGACAAAAAATTTTTTTGCTCTAACTTTGAGTAAAACGGTGTCAGGATGCATTATTAATCACGAAAAGTGATCTCCGACAGTAAATAGCGAAAGTTACCCGACCATCAAAGTTGTATGGCGGTGTGGGAGAAGAAAATCCAAGGTCGTCTAATGTAGGGACGTAAGACACGAAATCAAAATTTTGGCATAAAAGCTAAAATAATCATCAGACAGTGGTCATCCAAGGCATATAAGAGTCGTCTAACGATGCTGAATGCAATAAGCAATAGCGACTTTTTAATGATTTTTTTGGATTTTTGTCAAAATGTACCCTTCACAACTTGGTACAAGTCATAGGACATGGGTACCGGTATGACCGACGGAAGATTTTTGGACAAAAAATTTTTTTGCTCTAACTTTGAGTAAAACGGTCTCAGGATGCATTATTAATCATGAAAAGTGATCTCCGACAGTAAATAGCGAAAGTTACCCGACCATCAAAGTTGCATGGCGGTGCAGGAGACGAAAATCCAGGTCGTCTAATGTAGGGACGTAAGACACGAAATCAAAATTTTGGCATAAAAGCTTAAGTAATCATCAGACAGTGGTCATCCAAGGCATATAAGAGTCATCTAACGATGCTGAATGCAATAAGCAATAGCGACTTTTTTAATGATTTTTTTGGATTTTTGTCAAAATGTACCCTTCACAACTTGGTACAAGTCATAGGACATGGGTACCGGTATGACCGACGGAAGATTTTTGGACAAAAAATTTTTTTGCTCTAACTTTGAGTAAAACGGTCTCAGGATGCATTATTAATCATGAAAAGTGATCTCCGACAGTAAATAGCGAAAGTTACCCGACCATCAAAGTTTCATGGCGGTGCAGGAGACGAAAATCCAAGGTCGTCTAATGTAGGGACGTAAGACACGAAATCAAAATTTTGGCATAAAATCTAAAATAATCATCAGACAGTGGTCATCCAAGGCATATAAGAGTCGTCTAACGATGCTGAATGCAATAAGCAATAGCGACTTTTTAAAGATTTTTTTGGATTTTTGTCAAAATGTACCCTTCACAACTTGGTACAAGTCATAGGACATGGGTACCGGTATGACCGACGGAAGATTTTTGGACAAAAAATTTTTTTGCTCTAACTTTGAGTAAAACGGTCTCAGGATGCATTATTAATCATGAAAAGTGATCTCCGACAGTAAATAGCGAAAGTTACCCGACCATCAAAGTTGCATGGCGGTGCAGGAGACGAAAATCCAAGGTCGTCTAATGTAGGGACGTAAGACACGAAATCAAAATTTTGGCATAAAAGCTAAAATAATCATCAGACAGTGGTCATCCAAGGCATATAAGAGTCGTCTAACGATGCTGAATGCAATAAGCAATAGCGACTTTTTAATGATTTTTTTGGATTTTTGTCAAAATGTACCCTTCACAACTTGGTACAAGTCATAGGACATGGGTACCGGTATGACCGACGGAAGATTTTTGGACAAAAAATTTTTTTGCTCTAACTTTGAGTAAAACGGTCTCAGGATGCATTATTAATCATGAAAAGTGATCTCCGACATTAAATAGCGAAAGTTACCCGACCATCAAAGTTGCATGGCGGTGCAGGAGACGAAAATCCAAGGTCGTCTAATGTAGGGACGTAAGACACGAAATCAAAATTTTGGCATAAAAGCTTAAGTAATCATCAGACAGTGGTCATCCAAGGCATATAAGAGTCGTCTAACGATGCTGAATGCAATAAGCAATAGCGACTTTTTAATGATTTTTTTGGATTTTTGTCAAAATTTACCCTTCACAACTTGGTACAAGTTATAGGACATGGGTATCGGTATGACCGACGGAAGATTTTTTGACAAAAATTTTTTTGACTCTAACTTTGAGTAAAACTGTGTCAGGATGCATTTTTAAGCATGAAAAGTGATCTCCGACGGTAAATAGCAAAAGTCACCCGACCCTCAAAGTTGTATGGCGATGTAGGAGAAAAAATTTCCGAGGTCGTTTAATTTTGGGATGGATAAAAATGGTCACTTGTGGTAAAGTGATGTTGTTCATTGGCTATAGTAAGAGGGTATGGTGTCGTGACACAAAAATGAAAAATGTATGGGAACGTGTTCTAAACACTGTCACAAGGTGCAAATCGAGTATCTAGTCGTACCTTAGACACCAGTACGGGTAAATGAGCCTCTGCTTGGCTCATATGTATGGGGAAAAGTAAGGGTGACCGACATGTCCAAAGGTAAAAAGCGAAAATTCACCCGGCCCTCGGACTTGTATGGAGGTATAGGAGAAAAATGTGTCAAAGTCGTTTAATGTAGGGACGGATAAAAATGGTCACTTGTGGTAAGGTGATGTTGTTCGTTGGCTATAGTAAGAGGGTATGGTGTCGTGACACAAAAATGAAAAATGTTTGGAAATGTGTTCTAAACACTGTCACAAGGTGCAAGTTGAGTATCTAGTCGTACCTTAGACACCAGTACGGGTAAATGAGCAAATGTTGTGCATAGCTAGGGTATCGGGACGATGCCCTAAAACCCTCAAAGGATTGTAGTGTGTTGGATGTTATCTCCTGTTGGTCGTACGGCAACCATACCCGGTTGGAAGTACCGCGGACTCTGAACGTCTCCGCATCAAAACGTTCGCCATGCGAATATACAAATTGAATAAGCTTGACGTAGTGTAAGGTATCGAAACGAATAAGTAGAGAAATTAAGGGTCCGAGAGCAATCTCGTGATTCTACGGTGAGGTGTGAGAAATGACACGAAGCTGTCAAGAGGTCTCCCTGAGTGAGGAAGGCAATGTTCGGGTGCTTCGATCTATTGGGCCGGCGTGCCGCAGTAGAACAAGCAAATGTGAGAGAAACTCGGGTCTGCGGGGACTTAGTGCCTCGGTAGACAACAAACACACGACAATCGGTGGATAGTCGAATTCTGGTTGATCCTACCAGTAATATACGCTTGTCTCAAAGGTTAAGCCATGCATGTCTAAGTACAAACATAAATGAATGTGAAACCGCATAAGGCTCAGTACAACAGCCATAATTCACAAGATCATCCCCCCATCAGTTACTTGGATAACTGTGGAAAAGCCAGAGCTAATACATGCAACATGCCGGGACCGCTATAACCCTCACGGGTGGTGGAACTGGTGCACTTATTAGTAAAACCAATCGCCTCACGGCGGCTTGAGTTGAAGTCTGGATAAGGATGCCGATCGTATGGTCGCTCGCCGACCGACGACAGATCTTTCAAATGTCTGCCCTATCAACTATTGATGGTAGTGTAGAGGACTACCATGGTTGCGACGGGTAACGGGGAATCAGGGTTCGATTCCGGAGAGGGAGCCTGAGAAATGGCTACCACATCCAAGGAAGGCAGCAGGCGCGTAAATTACCCAATCCCGGCACGGGGAGGTAGTGACGAGAAATAACAATATGGACCTCTCTAATGATGGTCCATAATTGGAATGAGTTGAGCATAAATCCTTCAACAAGGATCAAGTGGAGGGCAAGTCTGGTGCCAGCAGCCGCGGTAATTCCAGCTCCACTAGCGTATATTAAAGTTGTTGCGGTTAAAACGTTCGAAGTTGATTCCCCGTCCAGACACGCGACCGCCGCGGGCGCCCGGTTACACGCCGGAAACGTTCGTGTGCGAGCTCGCGGCTGCGACTCACAATGGTGTGCCTGGGCGTTAACCTTGTTCAGGCGGGCCGGTATTCACCGCGCTTCGCAGGTGCATGGTGCCCGGGCAACTCCCATTTACCTTGAACAAATTAGAGTGCTTCAAGCAGGCTAGTACAAAAACGTCCATACCCTCCGCGGGTTGGCGTTGGCCGAGAATAATCTTGCATGGAATAATGGAACATGACCTCGGTCTGAGTCTTTTGGTTGGTTTTGTATAGACCCAGAGGTAATGATT
>NW_026060525.1:22500-32303 GCF_943734695.1 Anopheles maculipalpis | reverse complement strand
ATGTCCCTGAACATGCATATAAGTTCGAGTATTGATATTATAAACCTAACAAGAGATGAAGGCAAGTCGAATTGGTTGGTTGGAAACCAAAAATATCACTAAGTTCGGGACTTGGGTACAAACCGAAAGTTAAAATGATGTCCCTGAACATGCATATAAGTTCGAGTATTGATATTATAAACCTAACAAGCGATGAAGGCAAGTCGAATTGGTTGGTCGGAAACCAAAAATATCACTAAGTTCGGGACTTGGGTACAAACCGAAAGTTAATATGATGTCCCTGAACATGCATATAAGTTCGAGTATTGATATTATAAACCTAACAAGAGATGAAGGCAAGTCGAATTGGTTGGTCCAAAACCAAAAATATCTCTAAGTTCGGGACTTGGGTGCAAACCGAAAGTGAATATGATGTCCCTGAACATGCATATAAGTTCGAGTATTGATATTATAAACCTAACAAGAGATGAAGGCAAGTCGAATTGGTAAGTAAGAAACCAAAAATATCTCTAAGTTCGGGACTTGGGTGCAAACCGAAAGTTAAAATGATGTCCCTGAACATGCATATAAGTTCGAGTATTGATATTATAAACCTAACAAGAGATGAAGGCAAGTCGAATTGGTAAGTAAGAAACCAAAAATATCTCTAAGTTCGGGACTTGGGTGCAAACCGAAAGTTAAAATGATGTCCCTGAACATGCATATAAGTTCGAGTATTGATATTATAAACCTAACAAGAGATGAAGGCAAGTCGAATTGGTAAGTAAGAAACCAAAATATCTCTAAGTTCGGGACTTGGGTGCAAACCGAAAGTTAAAATGATGTCCCTGAACATGCATATAAGTTCGAGTATTGATATTATAAACCTAACAAGAGATGAAGGCAAGTCGAATTGGTAAGTAAGAAACCAAAAATATCACTAAGTTCGGGACTTGGGTGCAAACCGAAAGTTAAAATGATGTCCCTGAACATGCATATAAGTTCGAGTATTGATATTATAAACCTAACAAGAGATGAAGGCAAGTCGAATTGGTAAGTAAGAAACCAAAAATATCTCTAAGTTCGGGACTTGGGTGCAAACCGAAAGTTAATATGATGTCCCTGAACATGCATATAAGTTCGAGTATTGATATTATAAACCTAACAAGAGATGAAGGCAAGTCGAATTGGTTGGTCCAAAACCAAAAATATCTCTAAGTTCGGGACTTGGGTGCAAACCGAAAGTTAAAATGATGTCCCTGAACATGCATATAAGTTCGAGTATTGATATTATAAACCTAACAAGAGATGAAGGCAAGTCGAATTGGTTGGTAAGAAACCAAAAATATCACTAAGTTCGGGACTTGGGTGCAAACCGAAAGTGAATATGATGTCCCTGAACATGCATATAAGTTCGAGTATTGATATTATAAACCTAACAAGAGATGAAGGCAAGTCGAATTGGTAAGTAAGAAACCAAAAATATCTCTAAGTTCGGGACTTGGGTGCAAACCGAAAGTTAAAATGATGTCCCTGAACATGCATATAAGTTCGAGTATTGATATTATAAACCTAACAAGAGATGAAGGCAAGTCGAATTGGTAAGTAAGAAACCAAAAATATCTCTAAGTTCGGGACTTGGGTGCAAACCGAAAGTTAAAATGATGTCCCTGAACATGCATATAAGTTCGAGTATTGATATTATAAACCTAACAAGAGATGAAGGCAAGTCGAATTGGTAAGTAAGAAACCAAAAATATCTCTAAGTTCGGGACTTGGGTGCAAACCGAAAGTTAAAATGATGTCCCTGAACATGCATATAAGTTCGAGTATTGATATTATAAACCTAACAAGAGATGAAGGCAAGTCGAATTGGTAAGTAAGAAACCAAAAATATCACTAAGTTCGGGACTTGGGTGCAAA
Organism: Anopheles maculipalpis; assembly: GCF_943734695.1. Classification (NCBI taxonomy): domain Eukaryota; kingdom Metazoa; phylum Arthropoda; class Insecta; order Diptera; family Culicidae; genus Anopheles; species Anopheles maculipalpis. The sequence goes on along the minus strand of NW_026060525.1, from coordinate 30,401 downwards.
CCGAAAGTTAAAATGATGTCCCTGAACATGCATATAAGTTCGAGTATTGATATTATAAACCTAACAAGAGATGAAGGCAAGTCGAATTGGTAAGTAAGAAACCAAAAATATCTCTAAGTTCGGGACTTGGGTGCAAACCGAAAGTTAATATGATGTCCCTGAACATGCATATAAGTTCGAGTATTGATATTATAAACCTAACAAGAGATGAAGGCAAGTCGAATTGGTTGGTCCAAAACCAAAAATATCTCTAAGTTCGGGACTTGGGTGCAAACCGAAAGTTAAAATGATGTCCCTGAACATGCATATAAGTTCGAGTATTGATATTATAAACCTAACAAGAGATGAAGGCAAGTCGAATTGGTTGGTAAGAAACCAAAAATATCACTAAGTTCGGGACTTGGGTGCAAACCGAAAGTGAATATGATGTCCCTGAACATGCATATAAGTTCGAGTATTGATATTATAAACCTAACAAGAGATGAAGGCAAGTCGAATTGGTAAGTAAGAAACCAAAAATATCTCTAAGTTCGGGACTTGGGTGCAAACCGAAAGTTAAAATGATGTCCCTGAACATGCATATAAGTTCGAGTATTGATATTATAAACCTAACAAGAGATGAAGGCAAGTCGAATTGGTTGGTAAGAAACCAAAAATATCACTAAGTTCGGGACTTGGGTGCAAACCGAAAGTGAATATGATGTCCCTGAACATGCATATAAGTTCGAGTATTGATATTATAAACCTAACAAGAGATGAAGGCAAGTCGAATTGGTAAGTAAGAAACCAAAAATATCTCTAAGTTCGGGACTTGGGTACAAACCGAAAGTTAATATGATGTCCCTGAACATGCATATAAGTTCGAGTATTGATATTATAAACCTAACAAGAGATGAAGGCAAGTCGAATTGGTTGGTTGGAAACCAAAAATATCACTAAGTTCGGGACTTGGTACAAACCGAAAGTTAAAATGATGTCCCTGAACATGCATATAAGTTCGAGTATTGATATTATAAACCTAACAAGCGATGAAGGCAAGTCGAATTGGTTGGTCGGAAACCAAAAATATCACTAAGTTCGGGACTTGGGTACAAACCGAAAGTTAATATGATGTCCCTGAACATGCATATAAGTTCGAGTATTGTTATTATAAACCTAACAAGAGATGAAGGCAAGTCGAATTGGTTGGTCCAAAACCAAAAATATCTCTAAGTTCGGGACTTGGGTGCAAACCGAAAGTTAAAATGATGTTCCTGAACATGCATATAAGTTCGAGTATTGATATTATAAACCTAACAAGAGATGAAGGCAAGTCGAATTGGTTGGTCGGAAACCAAAAATATCACTAAGTTCGGGACTTGGGTACAAACCGAAAGTTAATATGATGTCCCTGAACATGCATATAAGTTCGAGTATTGATATTATAAACCTAACAAGGATGAAGGCAAGTCGAATTGGTTGGTTGGAAACCAAAAATATCACTAAGTTCGGGACTTGGGTACAAACCGAAAGTTAAAATGATGTCCCTGAACATGCATATAAGTTCGAGTATTGATATTATAAACCTAACAAGCGATGAAGGCAAGTCGAATTGGTTGGTCGGAAACCAAAAATATCACTAAGTTCGGGACTTGGGTACAAACCGAAAGTTAATATGATGTCCCTGAACATGCATATAAGTTCGAGTATTGATATTATAAACCTAACAAGAGATGAAGGCAAGTCGAATTGGTTGGTCCAAAACCAAAAATATCTCTAAGTTCGGGACTTGGGTGCAAACCGAAAGTTAAAATGATGTCCCTGAACATGCATATAAGTTCGAGTATTGATATTATAAACCTAACAAGAGATGAAGGCAAGTCGAATTGGTTGGTAAGAAACCAAAAATATATACCAAGTGCCTGAAATGTCTATAAACCACACGAAGAACTCTTCACACACAGGTGCGCCTCATAACCTGGTACAATGTATAAGACATTGGTTTCGGGGGATTTTTTGAGAAGAAAATTTTTTTCTCTAACTTTGAGTAAAACTGTCTCAGAATACATATTTAACCACGAAAAGTGAACACCGACAGTAAATAGCAAAAATCACCCGACCATCAAAGTTGTATGGCGGTGTGGGAGAAGAAAATCCAAGGTCGTCTAATGTAGGGACGTAAGACACGAAATCAAAATTTTGGCATAAAAGCTAAAATAATCATCAGACAGTGGTCATCCAAGGCATATAAGAGTCGTCTAACGATGCTGAATGCAATAAGCAATAGCGACTTTTTAAAGATTTTTTTGGATTTTTGTCAAAATGTACCCTTCACAACTTGGTACAAGTCATAGGACATGGGTACCGGTATGACCGACGGAAGATTTTTGGACAAAAAATTTTTTTGCTCTAACTTTGAGTAAAACGGTCTCAGGATGCATTATTAATCATGAAAAGTGATCTCCGACAGTAAATAGCGAAAGTTACCCGACCATCAAAGTTGCATGGCGGTGCAGGAGACGAAAATCCAAGGTCGTCTAATGTAGGGACGTAAGACACGAAATCAAAATTTTGGCATAAAAGCTAAAATAATCATCAGACAGTGGTCATCCAAGGCATATTAGAGTCGTCTAACGATGCTGAATGCAATAAGCAATAGCGACTTTTTAATGATTTTTTTGGATTTTTGTCAAAATGTACCCTTCACAACTTGGTACAAGTCATAGGACATGGGTACCGGTATGACCGACGGAAGATTTTTGGACAAAAAATTTTTTTACTCTAACTTTGAGTAAAACGGTGTCAGGATGCATTATTAATCACGAAAAGTGATCTCCGACAGTAAATAGCGAAAGTTACCCGACCATCAAAGTTGCATGGCGGTGTAGGAGACGAAAGTCCAAGGTCGTCTAATGTAGGGACGTAAGACACGAAATCAAAATTTTGGCATAAAATCTAAAATAATCATCAGACAGTGGTCATCCAAGGCATATAAGAGTCGTCTAACGATGCTGAATGCAATAAGCAATAGCGACTTTTTAATGATTTTTTTGGATTTTTGTCAAAATGTACCCTTCACAACTTGGTACAAGTCATAGGACATGGGTACCGGTATGACCGACGGAAGATTTTTGGACAAAAAATTTTTTTGCTCTAACTTTGAGTAAAACGGTCTCAGGATGCATTATTAATCATGAAAAGTGATCTCCGACAGTAAATAGCGAAAGTTACCCGACCATCAAAGTTGCATGGCGGTGCAGGAGACGAAAATCCAAGGTCGTCTAATGTAGGGACGTAAGACACGAAATCAAAATTTTGGCATAAAAGCTTAAGTAATCATCAGACAGTGGTCATCCAAGGCATATAAGAGTCGTCTAACGATGCTGAATGCAATAAGCAATAGCGACTTTTTAATGATTTTTTTGGATTTTTGTCAAAATTTACCCTTCACAACTTGGTACAAGTTATAGGACATGGGTATCGGTATGACCGACGGAAGATTTTTTGACAAAAATTTTTTTGACTCTAACTTTGAGTAAAACTGTGTCAGGATGCTTTTTTAAGCATGAAAAGTGATCTCCGACGGTAAATAGCAAAAGTCACCCGACCATCAAAGTTGCATGGCGGTGCAGGAGACGAAAATCCAAGGTCGTCTAATGTAGGGACGTAAGACACGAAATCAAAATTTTGGCATAAAAGCTAAAATAATCATCAGACAGTGGTCATCCAAGGCATATTAGAGTCGTCTAACGATGCTGAATGCAATAAGCAATAGCGACTTTTTAATGATTTTTTTGGATTTTTGTCAAAATTTACCCTTCACAACTTGGTACAAGTCATAGGACATGGGTACCGGTATGACCGACGGAAGATTTTTGGACAAAAAATTTTTTTGCTCTAACTTTGAGTAAAACGGTCTCAGGATGCATTATTAATCACGAAAAGTGATCTCCGACCGTAAATAGCGAAAGTTACCCGACCATCAAAGTTGCATGGCGGTGTGGGAGAAGAAAATCCAAGGTCGTCTAATGTAGGGACGTAAGACACGAAATCAAAATTTTGGCATAAAAGCTAAAATAATCATCAGACAGTGGTCATCCAAGGCATATAAGAGTCGTCTAACGATGCTGAATGCAATAAGCAATAGCGACTTTTTAATGATTTTTTTGGATTTTTGTCAAAATGTACCCTTCACAACTTGGTACAAGTCATAGGACATGGGTACCGGTATGACCGACGGAAGATTTTTGGACAAAAAATTTTTTTGCTCTAACTTTGAGTAAAACGGTCTCAGGATGCATTATTAATCATGAAAAGTGATCTCCGACATTAAATAGCGAAAGTTACCCGACCATCAAAGTTGCATGGCGGTGCAGGAGACGAAAATCCAAGGTCGTCTAATGTAGGGACGTAAGACACGAAATCAAAATTTTGGCATAAAAGCTTAAGTAATCATCAGACAGTGGTCATCCAAGGCATATAAGAGTCGTCTAACGATGCTGAATGCAATAAGCAATAGCGACTTTTTAATGATTTTTTTGGATTTTTGTCAAAATTTACCCTTCACAACTTGGTACAAGTTATAGGACATGGGTATCGGTATGACCGACGGAAGATTTTTTGACAAAAATTTTTTTGACTCTAACTTTGAGTAAAACTGTGTCAGGATGCTTTTTTAAGCATGAAAAGTGATCTCCGACGGTAAATAGCAAAAGTCACCCGACCATCAAAGTTGCATGGCGGTGCAGGAGACGAAAATCCAAGGTCGTCTAATGTAGGGACGTAAGACACGAAATCAAAATTTTGGCATAAAAGCTAAAATAATCATCAGACAGTGGTCATCCAAGGCATATTAGAGTCGTCTAACGATGCTGAATGCAATAAGCAATAGCGACTTTTTAATGATTTTTTTGGATTTTTGTCAAAATTTACCCTTCACAACTTGGTACAAGTCATAGGACATGGGTACCGGTATGACCGACGGAAGATTTTTGGACAAAAAATTTTTTTGCTCTAACTTTGAGTAAAACGGTCTCAGGATGCATTATTAATCACGAAAAGTGATCTCCGACCGTAAATAGCGAAAGTTACCCGACCATCAAAGTTGCATGGCGGTGTGGGAGAAGAAAATCCAAGGTCGTCTAATGTAGGGACGTAAGACACGAAATCAAAATTTTGGCATAAAAGCTAAAATAATCATCAGACAGTGGTCATCCAAGGCATATAAGAGTCGTCTAACGATGCTGAATGCAATAAGCAATAGCGACTTTTTAATGATTTTTTTGGATTTTTGTCAAAATGTACCCTTCACAACTTGGTACAAGTCATAGGACATGGGTACCGGTATGACCGACGGAAGATTTTTGGACAAAAAATTTTTTTGCTCTAACTTTGAGTAAAACGGTGTCAGGATGCATTATTAATCACGAAAAGTGATCTCCGACAGTAAATAGCGAAAGTTACCCGACCATCAAAGTTGTATGGCGGTGTGGGAGAAGAAAATCCAAGGTCGTCTAATGTAGGGACGTAAGACACGAAATCAAAATTTTGGCATAAAAGCTAAAATAATCATCAGACAGTGGTCATCCAAGGCATATAAGAGTCGTCTAACGATGCTGAATGCAATAAGCAATAGCGACTTTTTAATGATTTTTTTGGATTTTTGTCAAAATGTACCCTTCACAACTTGGTACAAGTCATAGGACATGGGTACCGGTATGACCGACGGAAGATTTTTGGACAAAAAATTTTTTTGCTCTAACTTTGAGTAAAACGGTCTCAGGATGCATTATTAATCATGAAAAGTGATCTCCGACATTAAATAGCGAAAGTTACCCGACCATCAAAGTTGCATGGCGGTGCAGGAGACGAAAATCCAAGGTCGTCTAATGTAGGGACGTAAGACACGAAATCAAAATTTTGGCATAAAAGCTTAAGTAATCATCAGACAGTGGTCATCCAAGGCATATAAGAGTCATCTAACGATGCTGAATGCAATAAGCAATAGCGACTTTTTAATGATTTTTTTGGATTTTTGTCAAAATGTACCCTTCACAACTTGGTACAAGTCATAGGACATGGGTACCGGTATGACCGACGGAAGATTTTTGGACAAAAAATTTTTTTGCTCTAACTTTGAGTAAAACGGTCTCAGGATGCATTATTAATCATGAAAAGTGATCTCCGACAGTAAATAGCGAAAGTTACCCGACCATCAAAGTTTCATGGCGGTGCAGGAGACGAAAATCCAAGGTCGTCTAATGTAGGGACGTAAGACACGAAATCAAAATTTTGGCATAAAATCTAAAATAATCATCAGACAGTGGTCATCCAAGGCATATAAGAGTCGTCTAACGATGCTGAATGCAATAAGCAATAGCGACTTTTTAAAGATTTTTTTGGATTTTTGTCAAAATGTACCCTTCACAACTTGGTACAAGTCATAGGACATGGGTACCGGTATGACCGACGGAAGATTTTTGGACAAAAAATTTTTTTGCTCTAACTTTGAGTAAAACGGTCTCAGGATGCATTATTAATCATGAAAAGTGATCTCCGACAGTAAATAGCGAAAGTTACCCGACCATCAAAGTTGCATGGCGGTGCAGGAGACGAAAATCCAAGGTCGTCTAATGTAGGGACGTAAGACACGAAATCAAAATTTTGGCATAAAAGCTAAAATAATCATCAGACAGTGGTCATCCAAGGCATATAAGAGTCGTCTAACGATGCTGAATGCAATAAGCAATAGCGACTTTTTAATGATTTTTTTGGATTTTTGTCAAAATGTACCCTTCACAACTTGGTACAAGTCATAGGACATGGGTACCGGTATGACCGACGGAAGATTTTTGGACAAAAAATTTTTTTGCTCTAACTTTGAGTAAAACGGTCTCAGGATGCATTATTAATCATGAAAAGTGATCTCCGACATTAAATAGCGAAAGTTACCCGACCATCAAAGTTGCATGGCGGTGCAGGAGACGAAAATCCAAGGTCGTCTAATGTAGGGACGTAAGACACGAAATCAAAATTTTGGCATAAAAGCTTAAGTAATCATCAGACAGTGGTCATCCAAGGCATATAAGAGTCGTCTAACGATGCTGAATGCAATAAGCAATAGCGACTTTTTAATGATTTTTTTGGATTTTTGTCAAAATTTACCCTTCACAACTTGGTACAAGTTATAGGACATGGGTATCGGTATGACCGACGGAAGATTTTTTGACAAAAATTTTTTTGACTCTAACTTTGAGTAAAACTGTGTCAGGATGCATTTTTAAGCATGAAAAGTGATCTCCGACGGTAAATAGCAAAAGTCACCCGACCCTCAAAGTTGTATGGCGATGTAGGAGAAAAAATTTCCGAGGTCGTTTAATTTTGGGATGGATAAAAATGGTCACTTGTGGTAAAGTGATGTTGTTCATTGGCTATAGTAAGAGGGTATGGTGTCGTGACACAAAAATGAAAAATGTATGGGAACGTGTTCTAAACACTGTCACAAGGTGCAAATCGAGTATCTAGTCGTACCTTAGACACCAGTACGGGTAAATGAGCCTCTGCTTGGCTCATATGTATGGGGAAAAGTAAGGGTGACCGACATGTCCAAAGGTAAAAAGCGAAAATTCACCCGGCCCTCGGACTTGTATGGAGGTATAGGAGAAAAATGTGTCAAAGTCGTTTAATGTAGGGACGGATAAAAATGGTCACTTGTGGTAAGGTGATGTTGTTCGTTGGCTATAGTAAGAGGGTATGGTGTCGTGACACAAAAATGAAAAATGTTTGGAAATGTGTTCTAAACACTGTCACAAGGTGCAAGTTGAGTATCTAGTCGTACCTTAGACACCAGTACGGGTAAATGAGCAAATGTTGTGCATAGCTAGGGTATCGGGACGATGCCCTAAAACCCTCAAAGGATTGTA
>NW_026060525.1:0-15000 GCF_943734695.1 Anopheles maculipalpis | reverse complement strand
TGCGGCTGACGGCTGACCCTGCGCAGCCAACAGCTCCCTTTCCGCGTTCCAACCATCCTGGAGCTCGTCCGTGACGCCGGCGACGAACTCACAGATGCTGCTCCAACGTTCCGGGCTCTCGAGCAGAGCGGCAACGAGACCTTCGGGGGTGATCTCGCTCGTACTACCCGCCTCGAGCAGCCTTCCGCGTTCAGTGGCGAACCTGGGGCAGCTGAAAACGGCGTGTTCCGCCGTCTCAGCGACGCCAGGACATCTGGGGCAGTCCGGGGACGACGTGAAGCCCATCCGGCACAGGTAGTCACGGAAAAAACCGTGACCGGACAAAACCTGCGCCAACTGGAACGTCACGTCTCCGTGTTTCCGTGACTGCCATGTCCTCACGTCAGGTATCACTCGATACGTCCACCGAGTGAACCGACTGGCGTCCTCTCTAGCAGCATTCGCGTCCCACTGCTGCTGCCACTGCCCGTAGGTACGGTCGCGCTCCATGCTCTTTACACTCGCTCTCGAGTGTTCGTTCGCAGGATCCTGCAGACGATGATGCACCCTGCTGTCCTCCTCGATCAGCAGGCATATCGGGATGAGACCGGCCAGCAGCACGGCCGTCTCTCCCCTCACCGTCCGGAAAGCCCGACACACCCGAATGGCCGTCGTCCTCTGCACACGCTGCACCAGTCTGTGACACTGTTGCAGCTGCAATCCCTCCGACCATACTGGGGCCCCGTAGCGAAGGATGGAGTCCGCAACGGCCGCCAGTAGTCGGGCACGTGACGATTTCGGGCCACTGTGGTTCGGCATGAGGCGCGTGATGGCTTCCGCAACCCTCATGGCCTTCGCTGCAACCTGCTGAACGTGCGGCAACCATGACAGGTGGTCGTGCAACCAAACTCCAAGATAGCGGATGGAGCGCTGGGATTGCACGACCACTCCCCCGATGTTGATGCTGACGACCGGATGACGCTTCAGGGTGGAGATGAGCGTCATTTCCGTCTTCTCCGGAGCCAACGAAAGACGGTTTTGGTCCAGCCAGGTCGTGATCGCCGCGATGGCGCGTTCAGCAGTTGAGGAAGCGGCTTGGGGTGTCGTTGCGGGGACCAAGACTACAAGGTCATCGGCGTAGCCAATAACCTCGGCCCCCTCAGGCAACTGGACACCCAGGACCCCGTCGTACAGCACGTTCCACAGCGTGGGTCCCAATATGGAACCCTGTGGAACTCCCGCGCTGATGCTGCGCTCGACGGGGCCTTCGCTGGTGTCGATAACCAGTCGCCGATCCTCGAAGTAGCTTTTCAGCATCCTCTGCAGCGACGACGGTACCCCCTTGTCCCTCAACGCGCTGGCGATGGCCTGCCAAGGCGCGGAGTTGAACGCGTTGCGGATGTCCAGGGCAACCACCATCAGGCAGCGCTTGTCTCGGGCATTGGTACGGTGAAAGGACATGGCCTTCCTGCCCGCTTCGACAACGCGCTGGATCGCACTGATGGTGGATCTGCCCCGCCGGAATCCGTACTGTTCGTCCGACAATCGTTCCGCATCTGGTTCCTCCAGGAACTCGTTCAGCCGGTTAAGGATTAGGCGCTCCAATACCTTGCCGAGTGCATCAAGCATGCACAGCGGCCGGTAGGAGGAGCTTTCCCCAGGAGGTTTGCCAGGCTTTGGCAGCAGCACCAAGCGCTGCCTCTTCCAGGGCGCTGGAAACGCACCCCGGTCCAGGCAGTCCTGATACAAACGGACGAAAACCTCCGGGTACTTCCTAATTGCCGTCTTAACCGCAGCATTGACAGGGATAACTGGCTTGTGGTCGCCAAGCGTTCATAGCGACGTGACTTTTTGATCCTTCGATGTCGGCTCTTCCTATCATTGTGAAGCAAAATTCCCAAAGCGTAGGATTGTTCACCCTTTCAAGGGAACGTGAGCTGGGTTTAGACCGTCGTGAGACAGGTTAGTTTTACCCTACTGGTGTGTGCATTTGTGCTATCTTAACGGAATTCCTGTGCAGTACGAGAGGAACCACAGGTACGGACCACTGGCTCAATACTAGTTCGACCGGACTTTGGTATGACGCTACGTCCGCTGGATTATGCCTGAACGCCTCTAAGGTCGTAACCAATCCGAGCTGATAGCGCTTCAAACCCCCATAGGCAATCGTAAGCTAGCGGGCCTAACAACCCTCCGAGATACGCTGGCGCTGCCTCGCAGCCTGGCGCCTCATCCCCGCTTCTAGACTTGGCCGCATCGCGCAGGGTCGCACCGCACGTGTTAGTACCTGACCATAGGGAACACTGGTGGCAGCTGACCTCGCCGACCGTGGACTTGACTAGTTTCGATGCCTACCGACCGCCCGCAAACGACGGGACTTCAGGCTGGGAGCTGCGAGTTGTAGAGATGCGTTCGCATCGATCCTCTCAGGCGACCCATGCTTGGTGGTGTATTCGTGTGTACTGTCGCACCTTTCCGGGTGTGTTCAGTATGCACGATGAATGAGTTGGAAAACGAAAGACAGAGAGAGTATTGAAATGTTACTGAGCATATAAGCGAAGAGTGTGTGGGTTCATAAGAATGTTGATCATATGCAGTTGATACCGGTACGGGTCCGTCATTACTCCTCCACGGAGTGATGATCGGTTTGCTTGAAGGGGGCAATACGCATCGTTGACTTACCTACGGGTAACCCGCTTACGAGTGGGTCGATTGCTGTCGGGGCAAGCAATCGGGTTAGCGCCGTATCCGGATATAGAGAGTAGTATGGGGTGATAATGATTAACATGTCGAGTGATGGCTGCACCTCCTAGTGGAAAGTTCAAACGTGAAGGTTGCTTCGGTACGGGGTACTAGGTACCTCTTAGAGGAGCAATGGAGTATGGAGTCCAAATTGAATGTTTGGACTTCAAAAATTTCTCTAAGTCCGCTACATAAATCCCTCACCCATAAGCTCACAAAATACATGCAATTGCATTAAAAATTGTGTTAACCTAACAAGAGATGAAGGCAAGTCGAATTGGTAAGTAAGAAACCAAAAATATCTCTAAGTTCGGGACTTGGGTACAAACCGAAAGTTAATATGATGTCCCTGAACATGCATATAAGTTCGAGTATTGATATTATAAACCTAACAAGAGATGAAGGCAAGTCGAATTGGTTGGTTGGAAACCAAAAATATCACTAAGTTCGGGACTTGGGTACAAACCGAAAGTTAAAATGATGTCCCTGAACATGCATATAAGTTCGAGTATTGATATTATAAACCTAACAAGCGATGAAGGCAAGTCGAATTGGTTGGTCGGAAACCAAAAATATCACTAAGTTCGGGACTTGGGTACAAACCGAAAGTTAATATGATGTCCCTGAACATGCATATAAGTTCGAGTATTGATATTATAAACCTAACAAGAGATGAAGGCAAGTCGAATTGGTTGGTCCAAAACCAAAAATATCTCTAAGTTCGGGACTTGGGTGCAAACCGAAAGTGAATATGATGTCCCTGAACATGCATATAAGTTCGAGTATTGATATTATAAACCTAACAAGAGATGAAGGCAAGTCGAATTGGTAAGTAAGAAACCAAAAATATCTCTAAGTTCGGGACTTGGGTGCAAACCGAAAGTTAAAATGATGTCCCTGAACATGCATATAAGTTCGAGTATTGATATTATAAACCTAACAAGAGATGAAGGCAAGTCGAATTGGTAAGTAAGAAACCAAAAATATCTCTAAGTTCGGGACTTGGGTGCAAACCGAAAGTTAAAATGATGTCCCTGAACATGCATATAAGTTCGAGTATTGATATTATAAACCTAACAAGAGATGAAGGCAAGTCGAATTGGTAAGTAAGAAACCAAAAATATCTCTAAGTTCGGGACTTGGGTGCAAACCGAAAGTTAAAATGATGTCCCTGAACATGCATATAAGTTCGAGTATTGATATTATAAACCTAACAAGAGATGAAGGCAAGTCGAATTGGTTGGTAAGAAACCAAAAATATCACTAAGTTCGGGACTTGGGTGCAAACCGAAAGTTAAAATGATGTCCCTGAACATGCATATAAGTTCGAGTATTGATATTATAAACCTAACAAGAGATGAAGGCAAGTCGAATTGGTAAGTAAGAAACCAAAAATATCTCTAAGTTCGGGACTTGGGTGCAAACCGAAAGTTAATATGATGTCCCTGAACATGCATATAAGTTCGAGTATTGATATTATAAACCTAACAAGAGATGAAGGCAAGTCGAATTGGTTGGTCCAAAACCAAAAATATCTCTAAGTTCGGGACTTGGGTGCAAACCGAAAGTTAAAATGATGTCCCTGAACATGCATATAAGTTCGAGTATTGATATTATAAACCTAACAAGAGATGAAGGCAAGTCGAATTGGTTGGTAAGAAACCAAAAATATCACTAAGTTCGGGACTTGGGTGCAAACCGAAAGTGAAAATGATGTCCCTGAACATGCATATAAGTTCGAGTATTGATATTATAAACCTAACAAGAGATGAAGGCAAGTCGAATTGGTAAGTAAGAAACCAAAAATATCTCTAAGTTCGGGACTTGGGTGCAAACCGAAAGTTAAAATGATGTCCCTGAACATGCATATAAGTTCGAGTATTGATATTATAAACCTAACAAGAGATGAAGGCAAGTCGAATTGGTAAGTAAGAAACCAAAAATATCTCTAAGTTCGGGACTTGGGTGCAAACCGAAAGTTAAAATGATGTCCCTGAACATGCATATAAGTTCGAGTATTGATATTATAAACCTAACAAGAGATGAAGGCAAGTCGAATTGGTAAGTAAGAAACCAAAAATATCTCTAAGTTCGGGACTTGGGTGCAAACCGAAAGTTAAAATGATGTCCCTGAACATGCATATAAGTTCGAGTATTGATATTATAAACCTAACAAGAGATGAAGGCAAGTCGAATTGGTAAGTAAGAAACCAAAAATATCACTAAGTTCGGGACTTGGGTGCAAACCGAAAGTTAAAATGATGTCCCTGAACATGCATATAAGTTCGAGTATTGATATTATAAACCTAACAAGAGATGAAGGCAAGTCGAATTGGTAAGTAAGAAACCAAAAATATCTCTAAGTTCGGGACTTGGGTGCAAACCGAAAGTTAATATGATGTCCCTGAACATGCATATAAGTTCGAGTATTGATATTATAAACCTAACAAGAGATGAAGGCAAGTCGAATTGGTTGGTCCAAAACCAAAAATATCTCTAAGTTCGGGACTTGGGTGCAAACCGAAAGTTAAAATGATGTCCCTGAACATGCATATAAGTTCGAGTATTGATATTATAAACCTAACAAGAGATGAAGGCAAGTCGAATTGGTTGGTAAGAAACCAAAAATATCACTAAGTTCGGGACTTGGGTGCAAACCGAAAGTTAATATGATGTCCCTGAACATGCATATAAGTTCGAGTATTGATATTATAAACCTAACAAGAGATGAAGGCAAGTCGAATTGGTAAGTAAGAAACCAAAAATATCTCTAAGTTCGGGACTTGGGTGCAAACCGAAAGTTAAAATGATGTCCCTGAACATGCATATAAGTTCGAGTATTGATATTATAAACCTAACAAGAGATGAAGGCAAGTCGAATTGGTTGGTAAGAAACCAAAAATATCACTAAGTTCGGGACTTGGGTGCAAACCGAAAGTGAATATGATGTCCCTGAACATGCATATAAGTTCGAGTATTGATATTATAAACCTAACAAGAGATGAAGGCAAGTCGAATTGGTAAGTAAGAAACCAAAAATATCTCTAAGTTCGGGACTTGGGTACAAACCGAAAGTTAATATGATGTCCCTGAACATGCATATAAGTTCGAGTATTGATATTATAAACCTAACAAGAGATGAAGGCAAGTCGAATTGGTTGGTTGGAAACCAAAAATATCACTAAGTTCGGGACTTGGGTACAAACCGAAAGTTAAAATGATGTCCCTGAACATGCATATAAGTTCGAGTATTGATATTATAAACCTAACAAGCGATGAAGGCAAGTCGAATTGGTTGGTCGGAAACCAAAAATATCACTAAGTTCGGGACTTGGGTACAAACCGAAAGTTAATATGATGTCCCTGAACATGCATATAAGTTCGAGTATTGATATTATAAACCTAACAAGAGATGAAGGCAAGTCGAATTGGTTGGTCCAAAACCAAAAATATCTCTAAGTTCGGGACTTGGGTGCAAACCGAAAGTTAAAATGATGTTCCTGAACATGCATATAAGTTCGAGTATTGATATTATAAACCTAACAAGAGATGAAGGCAAGTCGAATTGGTTGGTCGGAAACCAAAAATATCACTAAGTTCGGGACTTGGGTACAAACCGAAAGTTAATATGATGTCCCTGAACATGCATATAAGTTCGAGTATTGATATTATAAACCTAACAAGAGATGAAGGCAAGTCGAATTGGTTGGTTGGAAACCAAAAATATCACTAAGTTCGGGACTTGGGTACAAACCGAAAGTTAAAATGATGTCCCTGAACATGCATATAAGTTCGAGTATTGATATTATAAACCTAACAAGCGATGAAGGCAAGTCGAATTGGTTGGTCGGAAACCAAAAATATCACTAAGTTCGGGACTTGGGTACAAACCGAAAGTTAATATGATGTCCCTGAACATGCATATAAGTTCGAGTATTGATATTATAAACCTAACAAGAGATGAAGGCAAGTCGAATTGGTTGGTCCAAAACCAAAAATATCTCTAAGTTCGGGACTTGGGTGCAAACCGAAAGTTAATATGATGTCCCTGAACATGCATATAAGTTCGAGTATTGATATTATAAACCTAACAAGAGATGAAGGCAAGTCGAATTGGTAAGTAAGAAACCAAAAATATCTCTAAGTTCGGGACTTGGGTGCAAACCGAAAGTTAAAATGATGTCCCTGAACATGCATATAAGTTCGAGTATTGATATTATAAACCTAACAAGAGATGAAGGCAAGTCGAATTGGTAAGTAAGAAACCAAAAATATCTCTAAGTTCGGGACTTGGGTGCAAACCGAAAGTTAAAATGATGTCCCTGAACATGCATATAAGTTCGAGTATTGATATTATAAACCTAACAAGAGATGAAGGCAAGTCGAATTGGTTTGTAATAAACCAAAAATATCTCTAAGTTCGGGACTTGGGTGCAAACCGAAAGTTAAAATGATGTCCCTGAACATGCATATAAGTTCGAGTATTGATATTATAAACCTAACAAGAGATGAAGGCAAGTCGAATTGGTAAGTAAGAAACCAAAAATATCTCTAAGTTCGGGACTTGGGTGCAAACCGAAAGTTAAAATGATGTCCCTGAACATGCATATAAGTTCGAGTATTGATATTATAAACCTAACAAGAGATGAAGGCAAGTCGAATTGGTAAGTAAGAAACCAAAAATATCTCTAAGTTCGGGACTTGGGTGCAAACCGAAAGTTAAAATGATGTCCCTGAACATGCATATAAGTTCGAGTATTGATATTATAAACCTAACAAGAGATGAAGGCAAGTCGAATTGGTAAGTAAGAAACCAAAAATATCACTAAGTTCGGGACTTGGGTGCAAACCGAAAGTTAAAATGATGTCCCTGAACATGCATATAAGTTCGAGTATTGATATTATAAACCTAACAAGAGATGAAGGCAAGTCGAATTGGTAAGTAAGAAACCAAAAATATCTCTAAGTTCGGGACTTGGGTGCAAACCGAAAGTTAATATGATGTCCCTGAACATGCATATAAGTTCGAGTATTGATATTATAAACCTAACAAGAGATGAAGGCAAGTCGAATTGGTTGGTCCAAAACCAAAAATATCTCTAAGTTCGGGACTTGGGTGCAAACCGAAAGTTAAAATGATGTCCCTGAACATGCATATAAGTTCGAGTATTGATATTATAAACCTAACAAGAGATGAAGGCAAGTCGAATTGGTTGGTAAGAAACCAAAAATATCACTAAGTTCGGGACTTGGGTGCAAACCGAAAGTGAATATGATGTCCCTGAACATGCATATAAGTTCGAGTATTGATATTATAAACCTAACAAGAGATGAAGGCAAGTCGAATTGGTAAGTAAGAAACCAAAAATATCTCTAAGTTCGGGACTTGGGTGCAAACCGAAAGTTAAAATGATGTCCCTGAACATGCATATAAGTTCGAGTATTGATATTATAAACCTAACAAGAGATGAAGGCAAGTCGAATTGGTAAGTAAGAAACCAAAAATATCTCTAAGTTCGGGACTTGGGTGCAAACCGAAAGTTAAAATGATGTCCCTGAACATGCATATAAGTTCGAGTATTGATATTATAAACCTAACAAGAGATGAAGGCAAGTCGAATTGGTAAGTAAGAAACCAAAAATATCTCTAAGTTCGGGACTTGGGTGCAAACCGAAAGTTAAAATGATGTCCCTGAACATGCATATAAGTTCGAGTATTGATATTATAAACCTAACAAGAGATGAAGGCAAGTCGAATTGGTAAGTAAGAAACCAAAAATATCACTAAGTTCGGGACTTGGGTGCAAACCGAAAGTTAAAATGATGTCCCTGAACATGCATATAAGTTCGAGTATTGATATTATAAACCTAACAAGAGATGAAGGCAAGTCGAATTGGTAAGTAAGAAACCAAAAATATCTCTAAGTTCGGGACTTGGGTGAAAACCGAAAGTTAATATGATGTCCCTGAACATGCATATAAGTTCGAGTATTGATATTATAAACCTAACAAGAGATGAAGGCAAGTCGAATTGGTTGGTCCAAAACCAAAAATATCTCTAAGTTCGGGACTTGGGTGCAAACCGAAAGTTAAAATGATGTCCCTGAACATGCATATAAGTTCGAGTATTGATATTATAAACCTAACAAGAGATGAAGGCAAGTCGAATTGGTTGGTAAGAAACCAAAAATATCACTAAGTTCGGGACTTGGGTGCAAACCGAAAGTGAATATGATGTCCCTGAACATGCATATAAGTTCGAGTATTGATATTATAAACCTAACAAGAGATGAAGGCAAGTCGAATTGGTAAGTAAGAAACCAAAAATATCTCTAAGTTCGGGACTTGGGTGCAAACCGAAAGTTAAAATGATGTCCCTGAACATGCATATAAGTTCGAGTATTGATATTATAAACCTAACAAGAGATGAAGGCAAGTCGAATTGGTTGGTAAGAAACCAAAAATATCACTAAGTTCGGGACTTGGGTGCAAACCGAAAGTGAATATGATGTCCCTGAACATGCATATAAGTTCGAGTATTGATATTATAAACCTAACAAGAGATGAAGGCAAGTCGAATTGGTAAGTAAGAAACCAAAAATATCTCTAAGTTCGGGACTTGGGTACAAACCGAAAGTTAATATGATGTCCCTGAACATGCATATAAGTTCGAGTATTGATATTATAAACCTAACAAGAGATGAAGGCAAGTCGAATTGGTTGGTTGGAAACCAAAAATATCACTAAGTTCGGGACTTGGGTACAAACCGAAAGTTAAAATGATGTCCCTGAACATGCATATAAGTTCGAGTATTGATATTATAAACCTAACAAGCGATGAAGGCAAGTCGAATTGGTTGGTCGGAAACCAAAAATATCACTAAGTTCGGGACTTGGGTACAAACCGAAAGTTAATATGATGTCCCTGAACATGCATATAAGTTCGAGTATTGATATTATAAACCTAACAAGAGATGAAGGCAAGTCGAATTGGTTGGTCCAAAACCAAAAATATCTCTAAGTTCGGGACTTGGGTGCAAACCGAAAGTTAAAATGATGTTCCTGAACATGCATATAAGTTCGAGTATTGATATTATAAACCTAACAAGAGATGAAGGCAAGTCGAATTGGTTGGTCGGAAACCAAAAATATCACTAAGTTCGGGACTTGGGTACAAACCGAAAGTTAATATGATGTCCCTGAACATGCATATAAGTTCGAGTATTGATATTATAAACCTAACAAGAGATGAAGGCAAGTCGAATTGGTTGGTTGGAAACCAAAAATATCACTAAGTTCGGGACTTGGGTACAAACCGAAAGTTAAAATGATGTCCCTGAACATGCATATAAGTTCGAGTATTGATATTATAAACCTAACAAGCGATGAAGGCAAGTCGAATTGGTTGGTCGGAAACCAAAAATATCACTAAGTTCGGGACTTGGGTACAAACCGAAAGTTAATATGATGTCCCTGAACATGCATATAAGTTCGAGTATTGATATTATAAACCTAACAAGAGATGAAGGCAAGTCGAATTGGTTGGTCCAAAACCAAAAATATCTCTAAGTTCGGGACTTGGGTGCAAACCGAAAGTTAAAATGATGTCCCTGAACATGCATATAAGTTCGAGTATTGATATTATAAACCTAACAAGAGATGAAGGCAAGTCGAATTGGTTGGTAAGAAACCAAAAATATATACCAAGTGCCTGAAATGTCTATAAACCACACGAAGAACTCTTCACACACAGGTGCGCCTCATAACCTGGTACAATGTATAAGACATTGGTTTCGGGGGATTTTTTGAGAAGAAAATTTTTTTCTCTAACTTTGAGTAAAACTGTCTCAGAATACATATTTAACCACGAAAAGTGAACACCGACAGTAAATAGCAAAAATCACCCGACCATCAAAGTTGTATGGCGGTGTGGGAGAAGAAAATCCAAGGTCGTCTAATGTAGGGACGTAAGACACGAAATCAAAATTTTGGCATAAAATCTAAAATAATCATCAGACAGTGGTCATCCAAGGCATATAAGAGTCGTCTAACGATGCTGAATGCAATAAGCAATAGCGACTTTTTAAAGATTTTTTTGGATTTTTGTCAAAATGTACCCTTCACAACTTGGTACAAGTCATAGGACATGGGTACCGGTATGACCGACGGAAGATTTTTGGACAAAAAATTTTTTTGCTCTAACTTTGAGTAAAACGGTCTCAGGATGCATTATTAATCATGAAAAGTGATCTCCGACAGTAAATAGCGAAAGTTACCCGACCATCAAAGTTGCATGGCGGTGCAGGAGACGAAAATCCAAGGTCGTCTAATGTAGGGACGTAAGACACGAAATCAAAATTTTGGCATAAAAGCTAAAATAATCATCAGACAGTGGTCATCCAAGGCATATTAGAGTCGTCTAACGATGCTGAATGCAATAAGCAATAGCGACTTTTTAATGATTTTTTTGGATTTTTGTCAAAATGTACCCTTCACAACTTGGTACAAGTCATAGGACATGGGTACCGGTATGACCGACGGAAGATTTTTGGACAAAAAATTTTTTTACTCTAACTTTGAGTAAAACGGTGTCAGGATGCATTATTAATCACGAAAAGTGATCTCCGACAGTAAATAGCGAAAGTTACCCGACCATCAAAGTTGCATGGCGGTGTAGGAGACGAAAGTCCAAGGTCGTCTAATGTAGGGACGTAAGACACGAAATCAAAATTTTGGCATAAAATCTAAAATAATCATCAGACAGTGGTCATCCAAGGCATATAAGAGTCGTCTAACGATGCTGAATGCAATAAGCAATAGCGACTTTTTAATGATTTTTTTGGATTTTTGTCAAAATGTACCCTTCACAACTTGGTACAAGTCATAGGACATGGGTACCGGTATGACCGACGGAAGATTTTTGGACAAAAAATTTTTTTGCTCTAACTTTGAGTAAAACGGTCTCAGGATGCATTATTAATCATGAAAAGTGATCTCCGACAGTAAATAGCGAAAGTTACCCGACCATCAAAGTTGCATGGCGGTGCAGGAGACGAAAATCCAAGGTCGTCTAATGTAGGGACGTAAGACACGAAATCAAAATTTTGGCATAAAAGCTAAAATAATCATCAGACAGTGGTCATCCAAGGCATATTAGAGTCGTCTAACGATGCTGAATGCAATAAGCAATAGCGACTTTTTAATGATTTTTTTGGATTTTTGTCAAAATGTACCCTTCACAACTTGGTACAAGTCATAGGACATGGGTACCGGTATGACCGACGGAAGATTTTTGGACAAAAAATTTTTTTACTCTAACTTTGAGTAAAACGGTGTCAGGATGCATTATTAATCACGAAAAGTGATCTCCGACAGTAAATAGCGAAAGTTACCCGACCATCAAAGTTGCATGGCGGTGTAGGAGACGAAAGTCCAAGGTCGTCTAATGTAGGGACGTAAGACACGAAATCAAAATTTTGGCATAAAATCTAAAATAATCATCAGACAGTGGTCATCCAAGGCATATAAGAGTCGTCTAACGATGCTGAATGCAATAAGCAATAGCGACTTTTTAATGATTTTTTTGGATTTTTGTCAAAATGTACCCTTCACAACTTGGTACAAGTCATAGGACATGGGTACCGGTATGACCGACGGAAGATTTTTGGACAAAAAATTTTTTTGCTCTAACTTTGAGTAAAACGGTCTCAGGATGCATTATTAATCATGAAAAGTGATCTCCGACAGTAAATAGCGAAAGTTACCCGACCATCAAAGTTGCATGGCGGTGCAGGAGACGAAAATCCAAGGTCGTCTAATGTAGGGACGTAAGACACGAAATCAAAATTTTGGCATAAAAGCTTAAGTAATCATCAGACAGTGGTCATCCAAGGCATATAAGAGTCGTCTAACGATGCTGAATGCAATAAGCAATAGCGACTTTTTAAAGATTTTTTTGGATTTTTGTCAAAATGTACCCTTCACAACTTGGTACAAGTCATAGGACATGGGTACCGGTATGACCGACGGAAGATTTTTGGACAAAAAATTTTTTTGCTCTAACTTTGAGTAAAACGGTCTCAGGATGCATTATTAATCATGAAAAGTGATCTCCGACAGTAAATAGCGAAAGTTACCCGACCATCAAAGTTGCATGGCGGTGCAGGAGACGAAAATCCAAGGTCGTCTAATGTAGGGACGTAAGACACGAAATCAAAATTTTGGCATAAAAGCTAAAATAATCATCAGACAGTGGTCATCCAAGGCATATAAGAGTCGTCTAACGATGCTGAATGCAATAAGCAATAGCGACTTTTTAATGATTTTTTTGGATTTTTGTCAAAATGTACCCTTCACAACTTGGTACAAGTCATAGGACATGGGTACCGGTATGACCGACGGAAGATTTTTGGACAAAAAATTTTTTTGCTCTAACTTTGAGTAAAACGGTCTCAGGATGCATTATTAATCATGAAAAGTGATCTCCGACAGTAAATAGCGA
Organism: Anopheles maculipalpis; assembly: GCF_943734695.1. NCBI lineage: Eukaryota > Metazoa > Arthropoda > Insecta > Diptera > Culicidae > Anopheles > Anopheles maculipalpis. The sequence goes on along the minus strand of NW_026060525.1, from coordinate 1,778 downwards.
AAGTTACCCGACCATCAAAGTTGCATGGCGGTGCAGGAGACGAAAATCCAAGGTCGTCTAATGTAGGGACGTAAGACACGAAATCAAAATTTTGGCATAAAAGCTTAAGTAATCATCAGACAGTGGTCATCCAAGGCATATAAGAGTCGTCTAACGATGCTGAATGCAATAAGCAATAGCGACTTTTTAATGATTTTTTTGGATTTTTGTCAAAATTTACCCTTCACAACTTGGTACAAGTTATAGGACATGGGTATCGGTATGACCGACGGAAGATTTTTTGACAAAAATTTTTTTGACTCTAACTTTGAGTAAAACTGTGTCAGGATGCATTTTTAAGCATGAAAAGTGATCTCCGACGGTAAATAGCAAAAGTCACCCGACCCTCAAAGTTGTATGGCGATGTAGGAGAAAAAATTTCCGAGGTCGTTTAATTTTGGGATGGATAAAAATGGTCACTTGTGGTAAAGTGATGTTGTTCATTGGCTATAGTAAGAGGGTATGGTGTCGTGACACAAAAATGAAAAATGTATGGGAACGTGTTCTAAACACTGTCACAAGGTGCAAATCGAGTATCTAGTCGTACCTTAGACACCAGTACGGGTAAATGAGCCTCTGCTTGGCTCATATGTATGGGGAAAAGTAAGGGTGACCGACATGTCCAAAGGTAAAAAGCGAAAATTCACCCGGCCCTCGGACTTGTATGGAGGTATAGGAGAAAAATGTGTCAAAGTCGTTTAATGTAGGGACGGATAAAAATGGTCACTTGTGGTAAGGTGATGTTGTTCGTTGGCTATAGTAAGAGGGTATGGTGTCGTGACACAAAAATGAAAAATGTTTGGAAATGTGTTCTAAACACTGTCACAAGGTGCAAGTTGAGTATCTAGTCGTACCTTAGACACCAGTACGGGTAAATGAGCAAATGTTGTGCATAGCTAGGGTATCGGGACGATGCCCTAAAACCCTCAAAGGATTGTAGTGTGTTGGATGTTATCTCCTGTTGGTCGTACGGCAACCATACCCGGTTGGAAGTACCGCGGACTCTGAACGTCTCCGCATCAAAACGTTCGCCATGCGAATATACAAATTGAATAAGCTTGACGTAGTGTAAGGTATCGAAACGAATAAGTAGAGAAATTAAGGGTCCGAGAGCAATCTCGTGATTCTACGGTGAGGTGTGAGAAATGACACGAAGCTGTCAAGAGGTCTCCCTGAGTGAGGAAGGCAATGTTCGGGTGCTTCGATCTATTGGGCCGGCGTGCCGCAGTAGAACAAGCAAATGTGAGAGAAACTCGGGTCTGCGGGGACTTAGTGCCTCGGTAGACAACAAACACACGACAATCGGTGGATAGTCGAATTCTGGTTGATCCTACCAGTAATATACGCTTGTCTCAAAGGTTAAGCCATGCATGTCTAAGTACAAACATAAATGAATGTGAAACCGCATAAGGCTCAGTACAACAGCCATAATTCACAAGATCATCCCCCCATCAGTTACTTGGATAACTGTGGAAAAGCCAGAGCTAATACATGCAACATGCCGGGACCGCTATAACCCTCACGGGTGGTGGAACTGGTGCACTTATTAGTAAAACCAATCGCCTCACGGCGGCTTGAGTTGAAGTCTGGATAAGGATGCCGATCGTATGGTCGCTCGCCGACCGACGACAGATCTTTCAAATGTCTGCCCTATCAACTATTGATGGTAGTGTAGAGGACTACCATGGTTGCGACGGGTAACGGGGAATCAGGGTTCGATTCCGGAGAGGGAGCCTGAG
>NW_026060524.1:115000-122500 GCF_943734695.1 Anopheles maculipalpis | reverse complement strand
ATTTGTATATTCGCATGGCGAACGTTTTGATGCGGAGACGTTCAGAGTCCGCGGTACTTCCAACCGGGTATGGTTGCCGTACGACCAACAGGAGATAACATCCAACACACTACAATCCTTTGAGGGTTTTAGGGCATCGTCCCGATACCCTAGCTATGCACAACATTGGCTCAGTAACCCGTACTGGTGTCTAAGGTACGACTAGATACTCAACTTGCACCTTGTGACAGTGTTTAGAACACGTTTCTATACATTTTTCATTTTTGTGTCACGACACCATACCCTCTTACTATAGCCAACGAACAACATCACCTTACCACAAGTGACCATTTTTATCCGTCCCTACATTAAACGACTTTGACACATTTTTCTCCTATACCTCCATACAAGTCTGAGGGCCGGGTGAATTTTCGCTTTTTACCTTTGGACATGTCGGTCACCCTTACTTTTCCCCATACATATGAGCCAAGCAGAGGCTCATTTACCCGAACTGGTGTCTAAGGTACGACTAGATACTCGATTTGCACCTTGTGACAGTGTTTAGAACACGTTCCCATACATTTTTCATTTTTGTGTCACGACACCATACCCTCTTACTATAGCCAATGAACAACATCACTTTACCACAAGTGACCATTTTTATCCATCCCAAAATTAAACGACCTCGGAATTTTTTTCTCCTACATCGCCATACAACTTTGAGGGTCGGGTGACTTTTGCTATTTACCGTCGGAGTTCACTTTTCATGCTTAAAAATGCATCCTGACACAGTTTTACTCAAAGTTAGAGTCAAAAAAATTTTTGTCAAAAAATCTTCCGTCGGTTATACCGGTACCCATGTCTCATAACTTGTACCAAGTTGTGAAGGGTAAATTTTGACAAAAATCCAAAAAAATCATTAAAAAGTCGCTATTGCTTATTGCATTCAGCATCGTTAGACGACTCTTATATGCCTTGGATGACCACTGTCTGATGATTATTTTAGCTTTTATGCCAAAATTTTGATTTCGTGTCTTACGTCCCTACATTAGACGACCTTGGATTTTCGTCGCCTGCACCGCCATGCAACTTTGATGGTCGGGTGACTTTTGCTATTTACCGTCGGAGATCACTTTTCATGATTAAGAATGCATCCTGAGACCGTTTTACTCAAAGTTAGAGCAAAAAAATTTTTTGTCCAAAAATCTTCCGTCGGTCATACCGGTACCCATGTCCTATGACTTGTACCAAGTTGTGAAGGGTAAATTTTGACAAAAATCCAAAAAAATCATTAAAAAGTCGCTATTGCTTATTGCATTCAGCATCGTTAGACGACTCTTATATGCCTTGGATGACCACTGTCTGATGATTATTTTAGATTTTATGCCAAAATTTTGATTTCGTGTCTTACGTCCCTACATTAGACGACCTTGGATTTTCGTCTCCTGCACCGCCATGCAACTTTGATGGTCGGGTAACTTTCGCTATTTACTGTCGGAGATCACTTTTCATGATTAATAATGCATCCTGAGACCGTTTTACTCAAAGTTAGAGCAAAAAAATTTTTTGTCCAAAAATCTTCCGTCGGTCATACCGGTACCCATGTCCTATGACTTGTACCAAGTTGTGAAGGGTACATTTTGACAAAAATCCAAAAAAATCTTTAAAAAGTCGCTATTGCTTATTGCATTTCGCATCGTTAGACGACTCTAATATGCCTTGGATGACCACTGTCTGATGATTATTTTAGATTTTATGCCAAAATTTTGATTTCGTGTCTTACGTCCCTACATTAGACGACCTTGGATTTTCGTCTCCTGCACCGCCATGCAACTTTGATGGTCGGGTAACTTTCGCTATTTACTGTCGGAGATCACTTTTCATGATTAATAATGCATCCTGAGACCGTTTTACTCAAAGTTAGAGCAAAAAAATTTTTTGTCCAAAAATCTTCCGTCGGTCATACCGGTACCCATGTCCTATGACTTGTACCAAGTTGTGAAGGGTAAATTTTGACAAAAATCCAAAAAAATCATTAAAAAGTCGCTATTGCTTATTGCATTCAGCATCGTTAGACGACTCTTATATGCCTTGGATGACCACTGTCTGATGATTATTTTAGCTTTTATGCCAAAATTTTGATTTCGTGTCTTACGTCCCTACATTAGACGACCTTGGATTTTCGTCTCCTGCACCGCCATGCAACTTTGATGGTCGGGTGACTTTTGCTATTTACCGTCGGAGATCACTTTTCATGATTAAGAATGCATCCTGAGACCGTTTTACTCAAAGTTAGAGCAAAAAAATTTTTTGTCCAAAAATCTTCCGTCGGTCATACCGGTACCCATGTCCTATGACTTGTACCAAGTTGTGAAGGGTACATTTTGACAAAAATCCAAAAAAATCTTTAAAAAGTCGCTATTGCTTATTGCATTCAGCATCGTTAGACGACTCTTATATGCCTTGGATGACCACTGTCTGATGATTATTTTAGATTTTATACCAAAATTTTGATTTCGTGTCTTACGTCCCTAAATTAAACGACCTTGGATTTTCTTCTCCTACACCGCCATACAACTTTGATGGTCGGTTGACTTTTGCTATTTACTGTCGGTGTTCACTTTTCGTGGTTAAATATGTATTCTGAGACAGTTTTACTCAAAGTTAGAGAAAAAAATTTTCTTCTCAATAAATCCCCCGAAACCAATGTCTTATACATTGAACCAGGTTATGAGGCGCACCTGTGTGTGAAGAGTTCTTCGTGTGGTTTATAGACATTTCAGGCACTTGGTATATAGTTTTGGTTTGTGCCCAAGTCCCGTACTTAGAGATATTTTTGGTTTCGGACCAACCAATTCGACTTGCCTTCATCTCTTGTTAGGTTTATAATATCAATACTCGAACTTATATGCATGTTCAGGGACATCATTTTAACTTTCGGTTTGTACCCAAGTCCCGAACTTAGTGATATTTTTGGTTTCTTACCAACCAATTCGACTTGCCTTCATCTCTTGTTAGGTTTATAATATCAATACTCGAACTTATATGCATGTTCAGGGACATCATTTTAACTTTCGGTTTGTACCCAAGTCCCGAACTTAGTGATATTTTTGGTTTCTCACCAACCAAATCGACTTGCCTTCATCTCTTGTTAGGTTTATAATATCAATGCTCGAACTTATATGCATGTTCAGGGACATCATATTAACTTTTGGTTTGCGCACAAGTCCCGAACTCAGTGATATTTTTGGTTTCTTACCAACCAATTCGACTTGCCTTCATCTCTTGTTAGGTTTATAATATCAATACTCGAACTTATATGCATGTTCAGGGACATCATTTTAACTTTCGGTTTGCACCCAAGTCCCGAACTTAGAGATATTTTTGGTTTCGGACCAACCAATTCGACTTGCCTTCATCTCTTGTTAGGTTTATAATATCAATACTCGAACTTATATGCATGTTCAGGGACATCATTCTAACTTTCGGTTTGTACCCAAGTCCCGAACTTAGTGATATTTTTGGTTTCCGACCAACCAATTCGACTTGCCTTCATCTCTTGTTAGGTTTATAATATCAATACTCGAACTTATGTGCATGTTCAGGGACATCATATTAACTTTTGGTTTGCGCACAAGTCCCGAACTTAGAGATATTTTTGGTTTCTTACTTACCAATTCGACTTGCCTTCATCTCTTGTTAGGTTTATAATATCAATACTCGAACTTATGTGCATGTTCAGGGACATCATTTTAACTTTCGGTTTGTACCCAAGTCCCGAACTTAGTGATATTTTTGGTTTCTCACCAACCAATTCGACTTGCCTTCATCTCTTGTTAGGTTTATAATATCAATACTCGAACTTATATGCATGTTCAGGGACATCATATTAACTTTCGGTTTGTACCCAAGTCCCGAACTTAGTGATATTTTTGGTTTCCGACCAACCAATTCGACTTGCCTTCATCTCTTGTTAGGTTTATAATATCAATACTCGAACTTATATGCATGTTCAGGGACATCATTTTAACTTTCGGTTTGCACCCAAGTCCCGAACTTAGAGATATTTTTGGTTTCGGACCAACCAATTCGACTTGCCTTCATCTCTTGTTAGGTTTATAATATCAATACTCGAACTTATATGCATGTTCAGGGACATCATATTCACTTTCGGTTTGTACCCAAGTCCCGAACTTAGAGACATTTTTGGTTTCGGACCAACCAATTCGACTTGCCTTCATCTCTTGTTAGGTTTATAATATCAATACTCGAACTTATATGCATGTTCAGGGACATCATTTTAACTTTCGGTTTGCGCACAAGTCCCGAACTTAGTGATATTTTTGGTTTTGGACCAACCAATTCGACTTGCCTTCATCTCTTGTTAGGTTTATAATATCAATACTCGAACTTATATGCATGTTCAGGGACATCATTTTAACTTTCGGTTTGCTCCCAAGTCCCGAACTTAGAGATATTTTTGGTTTCGGACCAACCAATTCGACTTGCCTTCATCTCTTGTTAGGTTTATAATATCAATACTCGAACTTATATGCATGTTCAGGGACATCATTTTAACTTTCGGTTTGCACCCAAGTCCCGAACTTAGTGATATTTTTGGTTTCTCACCAACCAAATCGACTTGCCTTCATCTCTTGTTAGGTTTATAATATCAATACTCGAACTTATATGCATGTTCAGGGACATCATATTAACTTTCGGTTTGTACCCAAGTCCCGAACTTAGTGATATTTTTGGTTTTGGACCAACCAATTCGACTTGCCTTCATCTCTTGTTAGGTTTATAATATCAATACTCGAACTTATATGCATGTTCAGGGACATCATTTTAACTTTCGGTTTGCACCCAAGTCCCGAACTTAGTGATATATTTGGTTTTGGACCAACCAATTCGACTTGCCTTCATCTCTTGTTAGGTTATCAAAATTTTTAATGCAATTGCATGTATTTTGTGAGCTTATGGGTGAGGGATTTATGTAGCGGACTTAGAGAAATTTTTGAAGTCCAAACATTCAATTTGGACTCCATACTCCATTGCTCCTCTAAGAGGTACCTAGTACCCCGTACCGAAGCAACCTTCACGTTTGAACTTTCCACTAGGAGGTGCAGCCATCACTCGACATGTTAATCATTATCACCCCATACTACTCTCTATATCCGGATACGGCGCTAACCCGATTGCTTGCCCCGACAGCAATCGACCCACTCGTAAGCGGGTTACCCGTAGGTAAGTCAACGATGCGTATTGCCCCCTTCAAGCAAACCGATCATCACTCCGTGGAGGAGTAATGACGGACCCGTACCGGTATCAACTGCATATGATCAACATTCTTATGAACCCACACACTCTTCGCTTATATGCTCAGTAACATTTCAATTCTCTCTCTGTCTTTCGTTTTCCAACTCATTCATCGTGCATACTGAACACACCCGGAAAGGTGCGACAGTACACACGAATACACCACCAAGCATGGGTCGCCTGAGAGGATCGATGCGAACGCATCTCTACAACTCGCAGCTCCCAGCCTGAAGTCCCGTCGTTTGCGGGCGGTCGGTAGGCATCGAAACTAGTCAAGTCCACGGTCGGCGAGGTCAGCTGCCACCAGTGTTCCCTATGGTCAGGTACTAACACGTGCGGTGCGACCCTGCGCGATGCGGCCAAGTCTAGAAGCGGGGATGAGGCGCCAGGCTGCGAGGCAGCGCCAGCGTATCTCGGAGGGTTGTTAGGCCCGCTAGCTTACGATTGCCTATGGGGGTTTGAAGCGCTATCAGCTCGGATTGGTTACGACCTTAGAGGCGTTCAGGCATAATCCAGCGGACGTAGCGTCATACCAAAGTCCGGTCGAACTAGTATTGAGCCAGTGGTCCGTACCTGTGGTTCCTCTCGTACTGCACAGGAATTCCGTTAAGATAGCACAAATGCACACACCAGTAGGGTAAAACTAACCTGTCTCACGACGGTCTAAACCCAGCTCACGTTCCCTTGAAAGGGTGAACAATCCTACGCTTTGGGAATTTTGCTTCACAATGATAGGAAGAGCCGACATCGAAGGATCAAAAAGTCACGTCGCTATGAACGCTTGGCGACCACAAGCCAGTTATCCCTGTAGTTGCGATCGGTCAGCCGAAGTGAGCAGACGTGCCTGTGCTGTGCTCCGTGAGGAAAAAATTTTTTCGGGTTTATCAGTGAAAACAATAGTTAGGGTGGTGAATTTACGTGTGCGGCCCCCGATCTTGTTCCTACGCCCCCCCTCCGAATTTTTCCGGAAAATTCGGAAAATTGAGGGAGTTTTTCGTGGGACGGTTTTTCGCGAATATTAAGAAAAGTAGTGGACCGATCGGGCCAAATGAGGTCTTAAAAGAAGCGGGCCAGTGTGCCGCATGTTTTTGAGAAGGAAAAACTTTGAAAAGTATGGAGTTCAGTTTATAGTGAGTGATTAAAAAGTGAAAATTGAACTTAAAATAGCCAGTGTAGCTTAAGAGCTAGAAGAGAGCTGCCATATAAAGATTTGTGCGTTTCTTGGAGGAGAACAATTCCAGAAAGTTTCAAGACAATCGAGTGAAAACTGACGGAGTTACAGGGCGGCAAAGTTTCGCACCAAAAAAGGACGCCGTTTTTCGCCTTCCGAAAATGGCGGCGTGTGTGTGAAAAAAGCCGTTAAAAACCGTTAAAAACCGTTAAAAACTGGTCCCTGTACCACCAACACCCGGACGGAACATTTTGTGCGGAGCACCCGGTGTTCGGACGGGTTGTTCAGAGTGTCCGCCCTGGTTTCCCGAGAGTTCGAGGCGGGCCCACTGGCCGCTTTTTGGAGGTTCGGCCGGCCAGTCAACCGATCCGGACGTGCGACCCCTCCATCGACGCGTCTCGGTAAGTGGAAACTGGGAGTGACCATCCCGCCCCCCTCCCACCCACCCACCACCCACTGGAGCGGAAAAACACCCTCACAAACGGTTTTTCCGCGTTTTCCCGGGGAAGGAAGGGAGATAGCGTCTTGGGGTCTTCGGTGGAGTTGTTCGGGTGGACCCTCCCCACCCACCCCCCTGGAAAACCGACCGATTTTCCACCACCAGGGGGCGCTACAGCCAGGAAAAGCCACCGGTTGAAGAGTTTTCCGACCCTCACGGGAAAACCGGGCTTTTCCCGATAGGGGTTTATATGGGGGACGGAGCCCGTTTTTAAAGGAGAATACCCCCCCCGCAAGGATTTCCCCCCACCCCCCCTGGAAAATAGGGTTTTTCCGGGCAGCCCCCCTTTCCAAACTATCAACCGGACCCGGGCAAGTGGGGTGTCCAACGACGCAGCTCAACGGTACGAAGTGAAAGCACACCCCCCCGGCCCGCCCCCACCTACCCCAACCACCCACCAACCCCCCGGAGCCGTAAAACCGGTTTTCTTAGCGGTTTTCCGCGATTTTCCCGGGGAAGGAAGGGAGATAGCGTCTTGGGGTCTTCGGTGGAGTTGTTCGGGTGGACCCTCCCCACCCACCCCCCAGGAAAA
>NW_026060524.1:87500-100000 GCF_943734695.1 Anopheles maculipalpis | reverse complement strand
AAAAAATTTTTTGTCCAAAAATCTTCCGTCGGTCATACCGGTACCCATGTCCTATGACTTGTACCAAGTTGTGAAGGGTACATTTTGACAAAAATCCAAAAAAATCATTAAAAAGTCGCTATTGCTTATTGCATTTCGCATCGTTAGACGACTCTAATATGCCTTGGATGACCACTGTCTGATGATTATTTTAGATTTTATGCCAAAATTTTGATTTCGTGTCTTACGTCCCTACATTAGACGACCTTGGATTTTCGTCTCCTGCACCGCCATGCAACTTTGATGGTCGGGTAACTTTCGCTATTTACCGTCGGAGATCACTTTTCATGATTAAGAATGCATCCTGAGACCGTTTTACTCAAAGTTAGAGCAAAAAAATTTTTTGTCCAAAAATCTTCCGTCGGTCATACCGGTACCCATGTCCTATGACTTGTACCAAGTTGTGAAGGGTACATTTTGACAAAAATCCAAAAAAATCTTTAAAAAGTCGCTATTGCTTATTGCATTCAGCATCGTTAGACGACTCTTATATGCCTTGGATGACCACTGTCTGATGATTATTTTAGCTTTTATGCCAAAATTTTGATTTCGTGTCTTACGTCCCTACATTAGACGACCTTGGATTTTCGTCTCCTGCACCGCCATGCAACTTTGATGGTCGGGTAACTTTCACTATTTACTGTCGGAGATCACTTTTCATGATTAATAATGCATCCTGAGACCGTTTTACTCAAAGTTAGAGCAAAAAAATTTTTTGTCCAAAAATCTTCCGTCGGTCATACCGGTACCCATGTCCTATGACTTGTACCAAGTTGTGAAGGGTAAATTTTGACAAAAATCCAAAAAAATCATTAAAAAGTCGCTATTGCTTATTGCATTTCGCATCGTTAGACGACTCTAATATGCCTTGGATGACCACTGTCTGATGATTATTTTAGCTTTTATGCCAAAATTTTGATTTCGTGTCTTACGTCCCTACATTAGACGACCTTGGATTTTCGTCTCCTGCACCGCCATGCAACTTTGATGGTCGGGTAACTTTCACTATTTACTGTCGGAGATCACTTTTCATGATTAATAATGCATCCTGAGACCGTTTTACTCAAAGTTAGAGCAAAAAAATTTTTTGTCCAAAAATCTTCCGTCGGTCATACCGGTACCCATGTCCTATGACTTGTACCAAGTTGTGAAGGGTACATTTTGACAAAAATCCAAAAAAATCATTAAAAAGTCGCTATTGCTTATTGCATTCAGCATCGTTAGACGACTCTTATATGCCTTGGATGACCACTGTCTGATGATTATTTTAGATTTTATGCCAAAATTTTGATTTCGTGTCTTACGTCCCTACATTAGACGACCTTGGATTTTCGTCTCCTGCACCGCCATGCAACTTTGAGGGTCGGGTGACTTTTGCTATTTACCGTCGGAGTTCACTTTTCATGCTTAAAAATGCATCCTGACACAGTTTTACTCAAAGTTAGAGTCAAAAAAATTTTTGTCAAAAAATCTTCCGTCGGTTATACCGGTACCCATGTCTCATAACTTGTACCAAGTTGTGAAGGGTAAATTTTGACAAAAATCCAAAAAAATCATTAAAAAGTCGCTATTGCTTATTGCATTCAGCATCGTTAGACGACTCTAATATGCCTTGGATGACCACTGTCTGATGATTATTTTAGATTTTATGCCAAAATTTTGATTTCGTGTCTTACGTCCCTACATTAGACGACCTTGGATTTTCGTCGCCTGCACCGCCATGCAACTTTGATGGTCGGGTGACTTTTGCTATTTACCGTCGGAGATCACTTTTCATGATTAAGAATGCATCCTGAGACCGTTTTACTCAAAGTTAGAGCAAAAAAATTTTTTGTCCAAAAATCTTCCGTCGGTCATACCGGTACCCATGTCCTATGACTTGTACCAAGTTGTGAAGGGTACATTTTGACAAAAATCCAAAAAAATCTTTAAAAAGTCGCTATTGCTTATTGCATTCAGCATCGTTAGACGACTCTTATATGCCTTGGATGACCACTGTCTGATGATTATTTTAGCTTTTATGCCAAAATTTTGATTTCGTGTCTTACGTCCCTACATTAGACGACCTTGGATTTTCGTCTCCTGCACCGCCATGCAACTTTGATGGTCGGGTAACTTTCGCTATTTACTGTCGGAGATCACTTTTCATGATTAATAATGCATCCTGAGACCGTTTTACTCAAAGTTAGAGCAAAAAAATTTTTTGTCCAAAAATCTTCCGTCGGTCATACCGGTACCCATGTCCTATGACTTGTACCAAGTTGTGAAGGGTAAATTTTGACAAAAATCCAAAAAAATCATTAAAAAGTCGCTATTGCTTATTGCATTCAGCATCGTTAGACGACTCTTATATGCCTTGGATGACCACTGTCTGATGATTATTTTAGATTTTATGCCAAAATTTTGATTTCGTGTCTTACGTCCCTACATTAGACGACCTTGGATTTTCGTCTCCTGCACCGCCATGCAACTTTGATGGTCGGGTAACTTTCGCTATTTACTGTCGGAGATCACTTTTCATGATTAATAATGCATCCTGAGACCGTTTTACTCAAAGTTAGAGCAAAAAAATTTTTTGTCCAAAAATCTTCCGTCGGTCATACCGGTACCCATGTCCTATGACTTGTACCAAGTTGTGAAGGGTACATTTTGACAAAAATCCAAAAAAATCTTTAAAAAGTCGCTATTGCTTATTGCATTTCGCATCGTTAGACGACTCTAATATGCCTTGGATGACCACTGTCTGATGATTATTTTAGATTTTATGCCAAAATTTTGATTTCGTGTCTTACGTCCCTACATTAGACGACCTTGGATTTTCGTCTCCTGCACCGCCATGCAACTTTGATGGTCGGGTAACTTTCGCTATTTACTGTCGGAGATCACTTTTCATGATTAATAATGCATCCTGAGACCGTTTTACTCAAAGTTAGAGCAAAAAAATTTTTTGTCCAAAAATCTTCCGTCGGTCATACCGGTACCCATGTCCTATGACTTGTACCAAGTTGTGAAGGGTAAATTTTGACAAAAATCCAAAAAAATCATTAAAAAGTCGCTATTGCTTATTGCATTCAGCATCGTTAGACGACTCTTATATGCCTTGGATGACCACTGTCTGATGATTATTTTAGCTTTTATGCCAAAATTTTGATTTCGTGTCTTACGTCCCTACATTAGACGACCTTGGATTTTCGTCTCCTGCACCGCCATGCAACTTTGATGGTCGGGTGACTTTTGCTATTTACCGTCGGAGATCACTTTTCATGATTAAGAATGCATCCTGACACCGTTTTACTCAAAGTTAGAGCAAAAAAATTTTTTGTCCAAAAATCTTCCGTCGGTCATACCGGTACCCATGTCCTATGACTTGTACCAAGTTGTGAAGGGTACATTTTGACAAAAATCCAAAAAAATCTTTAAAAAGTCGCTATTGCTTATTGCATTCAGCATCGTTAGACGACTCTTATATGCCTTGGATGACCACTGTCTGATGATTATTTTAGATTTTATGCCAAAATTTTGATTTCGTGTCTTACGTCCCTAAATTAAACGACCTTGGATTTTCTTCTCCTACACCGCCATACAACTTTGATGGTCGGTTGACTTTTGCTATTTACTGTCGGTGTTCACTTTTCGTGGTTAAATATGTATTCTGAGACAGTTTTACTCAAAGTTAGAGAAAAAAATTTTCTTCTCAATAAATCCCCCGAAACCAATGTCTTATACATTGAACCAGGTTATGAGGCGCACCTGTGTGTGAAGAGTTCTTCGTGTGGTTTATAGACATTTCAGGCACTTGGTATATAGTTTTGGTTTGTGCCCAAGTCCCGTACTTAGAGATATTTTTGGTTTCGGACCAACCAATTCGACTTGCCTTCATCTCTTGTTAGGTTTATAATATCAATACTCGAACTTATATGCATGTTCAGGGACATCATTTTAACTTTCGGTTTGTACCCAAGTCCCGAACTTAGTGATATTTTTGGTTTCTTACCAACCAATTCGACTTGCCTTCATCTCTTGTTAGGTTTATAATATCAATACTCGAACTTATATGCATGTTCAGGGACATCATTTTAACTTTCGGTTTGTACCCAAGTCCCGAACTTAGTGATATTTTTGGTTTCTCACCAACCAAATCGACTTGCCTTCATCTCTTGTTAGGTTTATAATATCAATGCTCGAACTTATATGCATGTTCAGGGACATCATATTAACTTTTGGTTTGCGCACAAGTCCCGAACTCAGTGATATTTTTGGTTTCTTACCAACCAATTCGACTTGCCTTCATCTCTTGTTAGGTTTATAATATCAATACTCGAACTTATATGCATGTTCAGGGACATCATTTTAACTTTCGGTTTGCACCCAAGTCCCGAACTTAGTGATATTTTTGGTTTCGGACCAACCAATTCGACTTGCCTTCATCTCTTGTTAGGTTTATAATATCAATACTCGAACTTATATGCATGTTCAGGGACATCATTTTAACTTTCGGTTTGTACCCAAGTCCCGAACTTAGAGATATTTTTGGTTTTGGACCAACCAATTCGACTTGCCTTCATCTCTTGTTAGGTTTATAATATCAATACTCGAACTTATATGCATGTTCAGGGACATCATATTCACTTTCGGTTTGCGCACAAGTCCCGAACTTAGAGATATTTTTGGTTTCTTACCAACCAATTCGACTTGCCTTCATCTCTTGTTAGGTTTATAATATCAATACTCGAACTTATATGCATGTTCAGGGACATCATATTAACTTTCGGTTTGTACCCAAGTCCCGAACTTAGTGATATTTTTGGTTTCTCACCAACCAAATCGACTTGCCTTCATCTCTTGTTAGGTTTATAATATCAATACTCGAACTTATATGCATGTTCAGGGACATCATATTAACTTTCGGTTTGTACCCAAGTCCCGAACTTAGTGATATTTTTGGTTTTGGACCAACCAATTCGACTTGCCTTCATCTCTTGTTAGGTTTATAATATCAATACTCGAACTTATATGCATGTTCAGGGACATCATTTTAACTTTCGGTTTGCACCCAAGTCCCGAACTTAGTGATATTTTTGGTTTCTCACCAACCAAATCGACTTGCCTTCATCTCTTGTTAGGTTTATAATATCAATACTCGAACTTATATGCATGTTCAGGGACATCATATTAACTTTCGGTTTGTACCCAAGTCCCGAACTTAGTGATATTTTTGGTTTTGGACCAACCAATTCGACTTGCCTTCATCTCTTGTTAGGTTTATAATATCAATACTCGAACTTATATGCATGTTCAGGGACATCATTTTAACTTTCGGTTTGCACCCAAGTCCCGAACTTAGTGATATTTTTGGTTTCTCACCAACCAAATCGACTTGCCTTCATCTCTTGTTAGGTTTATAATATCAATACTCGAACTTATATGCATGTTCAGGGACATCATATTAACTTTCGGTTTGTACCCAAGTCCCGAACTTAGTGATATTTTTGGTTTTGGACCAACCAATTCGACTTGCCTTCATCTCTTGTTAGGTTTATAATATCAATACTCGAACTTATATGCATGTTCAGGGACATCATTTTAACTTTCGGTTTGCACCCAAGTCCCGAACTTAGTGATATATTTGGTTTTGGACCAACCAATTCGACTTGCCTTCATCTCTTGTTAGGTTATCAAAATTTTTAATGCAATTGCATGTATTTTGTGAGCTTATGGGTGAGGGATTTATGTAGCGGACTTAGAGAAATTTTTGAAGTCCAAACATTCAATTTGGACTCCATACTCCATTGCTCCTCTAAGAGGTACCTAGTACCCCGTACCGAAGCAACCTTCACGTTTGAACTTTCCACTAGGAGGTGCAGCCATCACTCGACATGTTAATCATTATCACCCCATACTACTCTCTATATCCGGATACGGCGCTAACCCGATTGCTTGCCCCGACAGCAATCGACCCACTCGTAAGCGGGTTACCCGTAGGTAAGTCAACGATGCGTATTGCCCCCTTCAAGCAAACCGATCATCACTCCGTGGAGGAGTAATGACGGACCCGTACCGGTATCAACTGCATATGATCAACATTCTTATGAACCCACACACTCTTCGCTTATATGCTCAGTAACATTTCAATTCTCTCTCTGTCTTTCGTTTTCCAACTCATTCATCGTGCATACTGAACACACCCGGAAAGGTGCGACAGTACACACGAATACACCACCAAGCATGGGTCGCCTGAGAGGATCGATGCGAACGCATCTCTACAACTCGCAGCTCCCAGCCTGAAGTCCCGTCGTTTGCGGGCGGTCGGTAGGCATCGAAACTAGTCAAGTCCACGGTCGGCGAGGTCAGCTGCCACCAGTGTTCCCTATGGTCAGGTACTAACACGTGCGGTGCGACCCTGCGCGATGCGGCCAAGTCTAGAAGCGGGGATGAGGCGCCAGGCTGCGAGGCAGCGCCAGCGTATCTCGAAGGGTTGTTAGGCCCGCTAGCTTACGATTGCCTATGGGGGTTTGAAGCGCTATCAGCTCGGATTGGTTACGACCTTAGAGGCGTTCAGGCATAATCCAGCGGACGTAGCGTCATACCAAAGTCCGGTCGAACTAGTATTGAGCCAGTGGTCCGTACCTGTGGTTCCTCTCGTACTGCACAGGAATTCCGTTAAGATAGCACAAATGCACACACCAGTAGGGTAAAACTAACCTGTCTCACGACGGTCTAAACCCAGCTCACGTTCCCTTGAAAGGGTGAACAATCCTACGCTTTGGGAATTTTGCTTCACAATGATAGGAAGAGCCGACATCGAAGGATCAAAAAGTCACGTCGCTATGAACGCTTGGCGACCACAAGCCAGTTATCCCTGTAGTGGCGTTTGACATCTCGAGGCGAACGGACGTGCTCCCGTACAGCTCCGCGTTGGCGACAAAAATTTGGTGTAAAAAGTGATAAATGCGTGTGAATTCCAGCGATAAACGATAAAAGACGTTGCTTTAAGTGTTTGCAAAGCGAAAGAACGCTATTGGAACACGATTTAGTGAGGCAAACAAGTGCGCAAAGTGCCCCCATACACTTTGTATGGGGAACCTCAAAGCCTCAAAACGGCAAAAGTGAGCGAAAAAATCGCAAAAAAAGTGGACGCTAGTGCGCATAAGTGCGATTAAATTCGTTTTCCAGCACCGGAGAGTGGATTTCTTGTGAAAAAAGGCGGAAAACAACCAGTGAACCGGCGAGTGAAAAGCGCGCATCGAGTGGCGTCGTGTGTGTCGTGGCGTGTGTATGTGCGTCATCCATCACACGAAGCGTTTATAGCCGAGACACCGACCAGCGCCATCTCTTGCATTTCGTGGGAGCTTTCGCTGGTGGCGCCACCCGCGGACAGTAGTGGAACCACACATCCAAGACACGCACCACCTCTCCCTGACGACAGCAGCACCACCAGCGGCCGGTGACGGCACTGCTTAGTCGGGACACCCAAGGCGTTACGGGGCGTTACGGTCCCAAAAGTGCGGATTGCATAGTTCTCCGGCGCTTATCGCACAGGGACCGGGAACGGTGAAACGGGAGACTTCAACGCGACGGCAGACCACTAACCGGATTTTCGAACGGATTTTGGAAACAACCACGGAAATTTCGATGGAGGGGCGGGTGCTACGCTCCGGTTCGCGAATGAGGTCCACTCCCGGGGGATGGTCGGCCAACCCTTCCCCACCTCCTTCCCCAGTGTCACCACGGTCGGAGGGATCAGTGGAGGCAGTAGTATTGTCGGAGGACGAAGAGGACGCTGAGTTCTCCGATGCCTTCGTCCTGGAGCAGACGGTGGTGGCGTTGGAGGCAGCGGTACCGGAGGCACCTGCACCTACGCCAGCATCTACATCGGCGAACCCTGAGGGCGAGGATACGTCCGTGTTGGCGCTTCAGCACAAGATGCTGGAAAGCCTGGTGAAGCAGGTGGAGACGCTGACAGAACAGCTGCGTCTCAGCCGAGAGCGCGAGGTGGCTCTGCAATGCACGCTGGAGGCACTGCAGGAGGGCATGCGCTCTCTGACTGCTCTGCATGCGTCGGTGCAGCCTGGTGGCCAGGGCAGCGCTCGTACAAAGCGCAGCCGCAATCAGCGTAGCCAGGCTAAGCGGAGGTCGCAGCAGCAGCGGCAGCAGCAGCAGCAGCAGCAGCAGCAGCAGCAACAGCAGCAGCAGCAGCAGCAGCAGCAGCAGCAGCAGCAGCAGCAGCAGCAGCAGCAGCAGCAGCAGCAGCAGCAGCAGCAGCAGCAGCAGCAGCAGCAGCAGTGTAGCCAGCAGCAGCAGCAGCCGCAGCAGCAGCAGCAGCAGCAGCAGCAGCAGTGTAGCCAGCAGCAGCAGCAGCAGCAGCAGCAGCAGCAGCAGCGCCAGCAGCAGCAGCAGCAGCAGCAGCAGCAGCCACAGCAACAGCTGCTCTGGACGACGGTGGTGAAAGGCCGCTCGTCCAAGCGGCAATGCCACCTGCCGCAGCAGCAGCAGCAGCAGCAACAGCAGCAGCGAGGCGAACGTTACGTGCCACCGCAGCTTCGCACATTGCAGCAGCAGCAGCAGCAGCGTCAGCAGCAGCAGCAGCAGCAGCGTCAGCAGCAGCCGAAGACTACGTCAGGACCGTCGATTCGGCAAGCGCGAAGCCGTCCCGACGCCATCGAGGTGACCCCAGGGGAGGGACAGACCTGGACAGAGGTCTACCGGGCCGTGCGCTCGTCGGCAGAGTTGGCCCACCTCAGCGAGGTCCTGGGAGTCGGACGACGAACTACCCGCTCGCGACTTGTGATGGACCTGCCGGAGGGGGCGAACTCGGGGGAGATCTTCTCCGCCGTAAAGGCGTTCTGCGACGCAGCGACCCCCGCGATTCGCTGTCGATTGATCACAGAAAGGGCTGCACTTCGCGTTGATTATATCGACCCTTTAGCGCTGGCGACAGAGGTGGCGGAGGCACTTTCGGCCCTTGCAGGCGAGACCATCTGCGAGGAGGAGGTGCGCCTGATGGAGAACTACAACGGGACGCAGGTGGCGCGCGTTCGGGTGCCGGAGAGGATGGCAGAGAAGCTGGTGGGCAAGCGCGTCAAGGTGAGCTTCACCTTGTGCCCGGTCAGCCGAGTACTGCAGACGACCGAACGGCAGCCGAGATGCTTCCGTTGTCTGGAGATCGGCCACCGGAGGGCGAAGTGCAGGAGCGAGGCCGACCGCACGGACGCCTGCATTCGCTGCGGGAAGCCGGGTCATCGGGCGATGCACTGCCAGGAGGATCCGTGTTGCGCCAGGTGCAAGGGTCCTCACCCGGTGGGCCATCCGACCTGCCGGCAACACTGAAGGTCCTACAGATCAACCTTGGGCGGAGCCGGTCAGCACAGGACCTGATGCTGCAGACGGCTAGGGAGCTTGGAGTGCAGGTCGTGCTTGCTTGCGAGCTCTACCGGCCACCAAGATCCAACCCGAGATGGGCATATGATGAAGCGGAAAGCGTAGCGGTGATTGCCACTGGCTCCTTCCCCATCCAGCGACTATGGGGATCGTCGTCGCCAGGGCTAGTTGTAGCCACCATTGCAGGCATAACATTCGCCAGCTGCTACGCTTCGCCCAACAACACCAGCGGGGCCGACTTTGTCAGCTACCTTGAGGCGGTGGAGATGTCGCTGATCGGACACGCGACGGTAGTCCTTGCCGGGGACTTCAACGCGTGGAGCCAGGACTGGGGTAGTGCCCGTACGTCACGGAGGGGAGAAGACCTGAAGAGCGTCGTAGACCATTTGGGGCTCCGGACGCTTAACAGCGGTAACGTACCCACGTTCAAGGGTAACGGCGTGGCACGACCAAGCATAGTGGATGTAACCTTCTCCAGCCACACTATTGCGCGCCCCGATTCCTGGCGGGTAAGTCCGCGGTTCTCCGACAGCGACCACTCCTACCTGGAGTTTCAGGTGGGTCTTCCGGGAGATGGCATGCAACACCACCGTAGGCAAAGACATCAGCCGCCGAACAACAACATCGGCACGGCCAGGCATGCCGGTACCCGGTGGAAAACTGCGCAGTTTGACAGCTCCTGCTTCGCCACCGCCCTTTCCATCGGACGGTTCGAGCTGGCGCAGACACCGGAAGACCTGGTCGGCGGGCTTACTGCAGCGTGCGACGGCACAATGGAGCGGGTGCATGGGGCGACCTTCCACCAAGCGCCGAGGATGTACTGGTGGACACCCGAGATCGACCGGCTGAGGGAGGAGTGCGAAGCTGCAGAACGGCGACGTCGCAGCGCCCCGCCTGATGAGCGCCTCGCGCTGACCGCCCAGCTCCTGAGCTCGCGGAGGATGCTGGCGAGCGAGATCCAGCGCAGCAAGGATCGCTGCATGCAGGAGCTCATTGACGGGGTGGAGAACGATGTATTCGGTCTCGGGTACAAGGTGGTGCTGGCCAAGCTGCGCAGTCGCGCACCACCTGAAACCGACCGAGCAGTACTCCAGCCGATCGTTGACGCACTTTTCCCGACGCACCCTCCGTTCGATTGGCCTACCATCGCAGCCGAGGGCGACACGGAGGAGGTCCGGCCGGTCACGCAGGACGAGGTGTTGGCCGTTGCAGCCAGGATGGCATCGTCCAAGGCGCCAG
The DNA here is from genome assembly GCF_943734695.1 of Anopheles maculipalpis. Taxonomy (NCBI): domain Eukaryota; kingdom Metazoa; phylum Arthropoda; class Insecta; order Diptera; family Culicidae; genus Anopheles; species Anopheles maculipalpis. Next base: position 89,344 of record NW_026060524.1, on the reverse strand, counting down.
GACTCGACGGCATCCCCAACGCGGCGGTGAAGACCGCGATCCGAGAGCACCCGGAGGTCTTCACCCGGGTGTTCAACGACCTGTTGCGGCGGGGAGAGTTTCCGACGCCATGGAAGGCGGCGCGGCTGGTGCTAATCCCGAAGCCAGGCAAACCCCCTGGCGAGCCATCGTCGTGGCGGCCGCTGCTGATGCTGGGTGCAGTCCCGAAGGTGTTCGAGCGGATTATCCTCGACCGCCTGAACGAGCACCTGGAGGACAGCAGTGCACCCCGCTTGTCGCCCGAGCAGTATGGTTTTCGCCGCGGACGATCGACGGTGCAGGCCATCCAGCGGGTCGTCGAGCGAGGCCTGTACGCGAGGACGTTCCACCGCACCAATGGCAGAGACCCTCGCTGCCTGATGGTGGCATCTCTGGACGTGCGGAACGCCTTTAACTCGGCCAGCTGGACGGCGATTGCAGCAGCTCTCCAGCGGATGAGCGTACCGTCAGCGCTCCAGCGAGTCTTGCGCAGCTACTTCTCGGGACGGGAGCTGCTTTTCGAGACCGCCGAGGGACCAGTTCGCAGGACAGTCACGGCAGGCGTACCGCAGGGCTCTATACTAGGGCCGACCCTGTGGAACGTCATGTATGATGGTGTGCTGCGGCTGACGCTGCCGGACGGTGCGGAAGCGATCGGCTTCGCGGACGATTTGGTCGTTCTGGCGGGAGGAGCGACACCACAGGCGGCAGCGGAACTGGCTGAGCAGGCGATCGGCATCATCAACTCGTGGATGGCAGCACATCATCTGGAGCTTGCTCCGGCCAAGACCGAGTTGGTAATGATGTCCACGATGCGGAGGGCGAACACGCAGGCGCCGGTGACCATCGCGGGCGTGCAGAGGATGCCAACACGGACGATTAAGTACCTTGGGGTCATGCTGGAGGACCACCTGTCTTGGAATGCCCACGTCGAGTGCGTCTCCGCAAAAGCACTCCGTGTGGCACAGGCGGTATCCCGGTTGATGCGGAACCACAGCGGCCCCAAGGGTGCTAAACGACGACTGCTCGCGTCCGTCGTGGACTCGACGCTGCGGTATGCTGCTCCAGTGTGGCACGAGGCAGTTCGCACTCAACGGAACCGCAGGAGGTTGAACCGGGTGCAGGGCCTCTACGCGAGACCGGTAGCCCGCACATTTATATCGGTGCGCGGCGAGGTGGCCACTGTCCTTGCAAGCGTAATCCCGATCTGCCTGCAGATCACGGAGGACGCAAGGTGCTATCAGCGACGCCAGCAGACCGGTACGCCTACGAGCAGCATCCGCAGGGAGGAGCGAACGGCCACCATCGCCCAGTGGCAGGCCGAGTGGGACGAGTTGGCACCGACGAGCCGTTTTACCCGGTGGACACACCGGCTAATCCCAGACATCGCAACGTGGAAGGGCCGGCCGCATGGGGAGATGACCTTTCATCTCGCCCAGCTCCTCTCCGGCCATGGCTTCTTTCACGACTACCTCCACGCGCAGCACTTCTCGCCGTCGGCGGACTGTGCTAGATGTCCGGGAGTGGCAGAATCGGCGGAGCATGCGTTCTTCGACTGCCCACGGTTCGCGGACGTCCGTGGCGAACTGCTGGGCGAGGACACGGCAGCGGCGGTCACTCCAGACAACCTTCTGACGTTCATGCTGGAGAACCGTCAGAACTGGAGCAACGTCTGTGAGGCAGCCAAACGCATCACCTGTGCTCTGCAGCAGGAATGGTACGTCGAGCGGGCAACCAGCGCGGACGTAGAAATGCGCCAGGCGGCACAACGCCTTGACGAGGCTCATGCAGCAACGGTCCGGGAGAGGTATGATCGGCGCAACGAA
>NW_026060524.1:77500-82500 GCF_943734695.1 Anopheles maculipalpis | reverse complement strand
GAACCGCGGAAGGTATGCCTCCAGAGACCTCACTAAATAATCCATCGGTAGTAGCGACGGGCGGTGTGTACAAAGGGCAGGGACGTAATCAGCGCTAGCTAATGACTAGCACTTACTAGAAATTCCAGGTTCATGGGGACCGTTGCAGTCCCCAATCCCAACTAAATGAGCATTTGGGTGATTTCCCGTTCCTCTCGGAATGGGGGCGCCAATTGGCGAGAACACGCTGCTGCCCACATTGTAGCACGCGTGCAGCCCAGAACATCTAAGGGCATCACGGACCTGTTATCGCTCAATCTCACCTTGCTAAACACAAGTTGTCCCGCTAAGCAGGGCAAACTAGTGCGACGACCGCCCGTGAAGGCGCCGCCGCCCCGTAACGTCAGGTGTGCCCGGAGGCACACTGCTGACAGCGTTCTAGTTAGCTTGTTTGAGTCGCGTTCGTTATCGGAATTAACCAGACAAATCATTCCACGAACTAAGAACGGCCATGCACCACTACCCTTAAGTTTGAGAAAGAGCTCTTAATCTGTCTTACCTCGATAAGTTCGGACCTGGTAAATTTTCCCGTGTTGAGTCAAATTAAGCCGCAAGCTCCACTTCGTTTTTTTATCAAACATGTACGTGTTTATTAACGAATTATAACAGAAATACAAAAGGTTACAAAACACGCACTAACACCCTAGCCGGCGGCCTTCCCAAACGGGCGTAACCGTCGGCCGTGATGCGTCCTGACCCAAACACGCGCATGGGCCAGGCGCTCCTCCTATTATATAACTTTTCTCCTTAATATATATTTATTTTTATTTTACATTAATAAAGGCCCGTTGGCCACGAAAATTAACGCGCGGATGTCTCCGCCTCTGTAGTGGCAGCCTCTGCGTCCTCTGACATCACGCCACGTCTGCGATCGGCATCGTCTGTCCGCCGCCGTTGACGAAGCGCTTGTTGTTGGGCCAATCTACTCGCCGTGCTCCCTGACGAGTGATTGGCCGTTGTCGTCCCCTGAGGCCGTTGGTGCCGAAACGTCCTCGGTATCAGCCTGCTCCGGTTGATTGAAGGCGGTTGATTGGTGACTCCACTCAATCGATCGGTTGATAGGTTGCGGCGGCGATCGGCTTCTGCGTGTCGCCTCGCTCGCTCCCGTTCACGCCGATTTGCCCGTCTCCTTTCTACCTCCTCCGCAGTCGGTGGCTCCCTGTCTCGGCGCAGTCTCCCCGGACGAACGGATGGGAGTGTACCCGCTCGCATGCGTTCGCGATACGCCCGCTGCTGCTGGTTTCGCCTAAGCCGTCTACGAAGGAGGACTTCGGCTGAGGGCGGACCAGCGTTGCGTACTATTCTCCTTGCTGAGGCTACCATAGGACGCGATATGGCAGCCCCTTCGTCCGGGTTGATTGTAGCCAGCCGCTCGTTCCTCTCTCGACGCCGTCTCCGCTGTCCCTCGTTATGCCGCTCGCGACGGGCCTGTCGTCGTGCTGCTTCCTCCCGTTGCGCGGCTGTGTGGATGTCAGCCATGACCGCCACGTTCTCCGTAGCCTGGTGCTCCAGCCAGCGTAGCTGCAAGAAGCGGCATACTCGCCGTGCCGCTTCCGCTGCTGACTGCCAAGCCTCCGGACTGGTCAACATCCACGGCACCAGCCGTTCGGGAGTAACTGCCTCGCCCTCCTCGTCGACCAGCTGTTGGGTTCTCACATCCGCGAACCGTGGGCACACGAACATAACGTGCTCAGCCGACTCGACCACGTTGTCGGCGCAGAATGGGCAGGTCGGGGCAGAGACGAAACCCATGGCGTGCAAGTACTCTCGGAAGAAGCCGTGTCCCGAGAGCACCTGACTCAGGTGGAAATCAACCTCGCCATGTTTCCGACCTACCCAGGCAGTTATGTTCGGCAGGATGCGATGTGCCCAGCGTACGAAACGGCTCGCCGATGGAAGTGCGGCCTCCTCGTCCCATGACGTCTGCCACATCGCCATGGTCGCCGAACGCTCGAGCCTTTTGATCACCTCCTTGTCGATCAACACTCCCCTTCTCAAAGCGTCCTGGTTCCGCTTGTGTCGACGGGCCATCTCCAACACTTGGAGGTGAAGCGGAATCAGCCCCGCCAATACCACCATCGTCGAGTATTTGACGGTTCTGAAGGTTCTCGCCACTCCCTTCGCCAAAGGCCGTTGCAGCTGCTCCAGTTTCCGTCGACACCACTGGAGCTTCACCGCCTCCGCCCAGATGGGTGCCGCGTATCTGACGATGGAGTCCGCAATCCCCGCCAGCAGCCTACGTTTCGCCATCCCCAGTCCGGCATGGTTTGGCATCATGCCGGTGGCCAGCTTCACCACACGGAGTGCCTTCGTCGTGGCCTTCTCGACGTGTGGCTTCCACGATAGGTGGTCGTGAAGCTGAACCCCGAGGTAGCGAATTGCAGGCTTGGATCGCACCTCCACTCCGTTGATGGATACGGGCACCTCTGGGTGACCCCTTCTGAGACTGGAGATGAGAACAATCTCCGTCTTCTCAGGGGCCAACTGCAGCCGATGTCGCTCCATCCAACCCGAAACAGCTGTAACCGCCTCCTCCGCTACTCCAGCCGCCTCCTCCGGTGTGCACCCTCTCGCCAGTACTGCTAAATCGTCGGCAAAGCCGATGATCGTTGCTCCTTCGGGCAGCTGCACACTCAACACGCCGTCGTACAAGATGTTCCACAGAGTGGGACCGAGGATGGATCCCTGTGGAACTCCTGCCGTTACTCGACGTGTTACCGGGCCGGAGCTCGTGTCGTACGTGAGTTCACGGTCCCGGAAGTACTCCTGCAGGATGCGGCGCAGTCCTGCTGGTACTCCCTTTGCTTGCAGCGCCTCCGCGATGGCCTGCCAGTCCGCCGAGTTGAACGCATTGCGCACATCCAGCGCAACGACGAGTAGACAACGCTTGTCGCGCCGGTTAGTGCGTCCAAAGCTCATGGCAGATCTGGCAGCCTCGACCACCAGTTCAACCGCCTGAAGGGTGGAGCGACCACATCGGAATCCGAATTGACGCTCGGAAAGCATCGGCTCCGTTGGTCTCTCGATGTGGTCGTTAAGGCGGTTCAGCAGTACTCGCTCGAACACCTTGCCAGGTGTATCCAGTAGCATCACTGGTCGCACGGATGACGGCTCGCCTGGCGGTTTCCCCGGTTTGGGGATGAGGACGAGTTTCGCCTTCTTCCACTGGTCCGGGAAGTGGCCCGCATCCAACAGCTCCTGGTATAACCGTACGAACGTCGACGGGTACGCCCGGATGGCTGCCGTGAGGGCAGCATTGGGCAGTCCGTCCAATCCAGGTGCCTTCCTAGGGTTCAGTCCGGCCGCGATGTCGAGCAACTCCTGCTCAGTAACCGACCTGATACCGACGCCGTCCGGCTCGATGATGGGCCAGTCGACTGGGGGATGGTCCGGGCAAAGAGCGTCCACAATTCGTCCTAGCGTGGACGGATCGCTCTCTCTTGCCACACGGCTGCCACATAGCCGTTTGAGCGCTTCCCCCAGCCACCGACCTGTCTCGTCGTCCTCCAGCTGCTGAATGGATTCAGCGTACCGCTCCTTCTTGCTGGCCAAGATGGCTGACGTCAGCCTACGGCGGGCGTCCTGATGGTGCTCGACGGCCTCGGAGTGGGCCACGCTGCCAGCCAATGCGCCAGATGTCCTCTCCCAGGCCAGGCGGCACTCCTCACGCATTCGGCCAATTTCCGGCGTCCACCAGTACGCCGGTTTTCCGGTGTGGCCGACTACAGGAGAGACTTCCGCCATAGTCTCACTGCACGCCCGGCTCAGGATGCGCGTGAGGCTTTCCGGATCTGTGGCCCTCTCCGAGAAACGAGCTGCTTGCAACGCCAGGCGATACAGCTCGCCGTCAAACTGGCGCGTTTGCCATCTTCGGCCAGCCGCTCGTACTGCCGGTGCTGCCTCCCTCGTTGCTCGCCGACTGATGGCTGTCGGCCGGTCTCCAACTGCGAAGCGGATGTAGCGATGGTCGCTGTACGAGTAAGCCCGCAACAGCCTCCACTCCTGCCTCGGATCCCCAATGAGGTCGGAGCGACTGATGGCCGTGCTGGCGAAGGCGACGTCGACAATGCTCGGGCGAGCGACGCCGTTCCCGAGGAAGGTGGCTTCCCCCCCCAGGTTCAGGACATCGAGCCCGAGCCCCTCCGCCAGTGCCAGTAGCTCCTCTCCTTTGTTGTTGGAGCGTGTACTGCCCCAGGCGCTGTTCCACGCGTTAAAATCGCCGACCAAGAGCACGCGGGAAAGCCCTGTAGCCAGCACCTCGATGCGCTCCAAAAGGTCGTCGAATTGGGGCATCCCGAGGCTCGGCGGCGCATAGCAGGCAATGATGGTGATGCCCGCCACGTCAGCCGCCGCGATACCGGAAAAGCCCGTACTCCTTATACGCTGAACTGGATGGGAGTGGCCGCTGACGATGATGGCGACGTGTTTGTCGCAGTCGACCACCCAGTTCGCGTTTCCGTCCGGTACCGAGTAGAGCTCGCACGCAACCAGTACATCCGCCCGCTCCGTTCGCATTGTATGAAGTGCCAGGTCCTGGGCACTTCTGCTCCGGTTCATGTTGAGTTGGAGGACCTGGAGGCTTGAGGCCATCACACTCCCGTCCGTCCTCCTCCTCTGCAGCTGAGCGCGGCAATGCGATGAGGGCCGCCACACCTCATACAGCGTACTTCCTTTTTGCACTGAGCTGCTCGATGGCCGCTCTCGCCGCATCTGATGCAGCACTGGCTCCTGTCCACGCCAGTGCAGAAGGCCGCCAAATGGCCTCTTTCGAGACAGCGGAAGCAGCGTCGTTGAGAGTCCGCCAGCCTCGGAACACGCTCCATCCGGCAGGCGGAATGGTCAATGAGCAGGGCTTGTGTCCTGCCCATGATTGCTTCCGCCTCCGCCCGCGCCAGACGAATGCGAGCTCGTTTGGTGGCGTCTGGCAGCTCCCACATCCTTATGGAGGCCACTGTCGGCTC
>NW_026060524.1:70000-72500 GCF_943734695.1 Anopheles maculipalpis | reverse complement strand
TCTTACGTCCCTACATTAGACGACCTTGGATTTTCGTCGCCTGCACCGCCATGCAACTTTGATGGTCGGGTGACTTTTGCTATTTACCGTCGGAGATCACTTTTCATGATTAAGAATGCATCCTGAGACCGTTTTACTCAAAGTTAGAGCAAAAAAATTTTTGTCAAAAAATCTTCCGTCGGTCATACCGGTACCCATGTCTCATAACTTGTACCAAGTTGTGAAGGGTAAATTTTGACAAAAATCCAAAAAAATCATTAAAAAGTCGCTATTGCTTATTGCATTTCGCATCGTTAGACGACTCTAATATGCCTTGGATGACCACTGTCTGATGATTATTTTAGATTTTATGCCAAAATTTTGATTTCGTGTCTTACGTCCCTACATTAGACGACCTTGGATTTTCGTCGCCTGCACCGCCATGCAACTTTGATGGTCGGGTGACTTTTGCTATTTACCGTCGGAGATCACTTTTCATGATTAAGAATGCATCCTGAGACCGTTTTACTCAAAGTTAGAGCAAAAAAATTTTTTGTCCAAAAATCTTCCGTCGGTCATACCGGTACCCATGTCCTATGACTTGTACCAAGTTGTGAAGGGTACATTTTGACAAAAATCCAAAAAAATCTTTAAAAAGTCGCTATTGCTTATTGCATTCAGCATCGTTAGACGACTCTTATATGCCTTGGATGACCACTGTCTGATGATTATTTTAGCTTTTATGCCAAAATTTTGATTTCGTGTCTTACGTCCCTACATTAGACGACCTTGGATTTTCGTCTCCTGCACCGCCATGCAACTTTGATGGTCGGGTAACTTTCGCTATTTACTGTCGGAGATCACTTTTCATGATTAATAATGCATCCTGAGACCGTTTTACTCAAAGTTAGAGCAAAAAAATTTTTTGTCCAAAAATCTTCCGTCGGTCATACCGGTACCCATGTCCTATGACTTGTACCAAGTTGTGAAGGGTACATTTTGACAAAAATCCAAAAAAATCTTTAAAAAGTCGCTATTGCTTATTGCATTCAGCATCGTTAGACGACTCTTATATGCCTTGGATGACCACTGTCTGATGATTATTTTAGCTTTTATGCCAAAATTTTGATTTCGTGTCTTACGTCCCTACATTAGACGACCTTGGATTTTCGTCTCCTGCACCGCCATGCAACTTTGATGGTCGGGTAACTTTCGCTATTTACTGTCGGAGATCACTTTTCGTGGTTAGCTATGTATTCTGAGACAGTTTTACTCAAAGTTAGAGAAAAAAAATTTCTTCTCAATAAATCCCCCGAAACCAATGTCTTATACATTGAACCAGGTTATGAGGCGCACCTGTGTGTGAAGAGTTCTTCGTGTAGTTTATAGACATTTCAGGCACTTGGTATATATTTTTGGTTTCTTACCAACCAATTCGACTTGCCTTCATCTCTTGTTAGGTTTATAATATCAATACTCGAACTTATATGCATGTTCAGGGACATCATTTTAACTTTCGGTTTGTACCCAAGTCCCGAACTTAGAGATATTTTTGGTTTCTCAACAACCAATTCGACTTGCCTTCATCTCTTGTTAGGTTTATAATATCAATACTCGAACTTATATGCATGTTCAGGGACATCATATTCACTTTCGGTTTGTACCCAAGTCCCGAACTTAGTGAAATTTTTGGTTTTGGACCAACCAATTCGACTTGCCTTCATCTCTTGTTAGGTTTATAATATCAATACTCGAACTTATATGCATGTTCAGGGACATCATTTTAACTTTCGGTTTGCACCCAAGTCCCGAACTTAGAGATATTTTTGGTTTCTTATCAACCAATTCGACTTGCCTTCATCTCTTGTTAGGTTTATAATATCAATACTCGAACTTATATGCATGTTCAGGGACATCATTTTAACTTTCGGTTTGCACCCAAGTCCCGAACTTAGAGAAATTTTTGGTTTCGGACCAACCAAATCGACTTGCCTTCATCTCTTGTTAGGTTTATAATATCAATACTCGAACTTATATGCATGTTCAGGGACATCATTTTAACTTTCGGTTTGTACCCAAGTCCCAAACTTAGTGATATTTTTGGTTTCTCACCAACCAATTCGACTTGCCTTCATCTCTTGTTAGGTTATCAAAATTTTTAATGCAATTGCATGTATTTTGTGAGCTTATGGGTGAGGGATTTATGTACCGGACTTAGAGAAATTTTTGAAGTCCAAACATTCAATTTGGACTCCATACTCCATTGCTCCTCTAAGAGGTACCTAGTACCCCGTAGCGAAGCAACCGTCACGTTTGAACTTTCCACTAGGAGGTGCAGCCATCACTCGACATGTTAATCATTATCACCCCATACTACTCTCTATATCCGGATACGGCGCTAACCCGATTGCTTGCCCCGACAGCAATCGACCCACTCGTAAGCGGGTTACCCGTAGGTAAGTCAACGATGCGTATTGCCCCCTTCAAGCAAACCGATCATCACTCCGTGGAGGAGTAATGA
>NW_026060524.1:60000-65000 GCF_943734695.1 Anopheles maculipalpis | reverse complement strand
CTTGCTCCATCTTGCTTGAACCAATGTCTTATTAGCGTGTTTTGATATGCTGGCCATTGAGACAGCGCATCTACAAGCTCCACTCGTGAGTGGTGCCCTTCCGTCAAAATTCCATTTGTTGCACCGAACAGTCCACACAGTGTAGCTGCAAACATGGGCCATGATCATCACATGATGAAATATCACCCACTGGCATGTTACCTTACCTTGGTGCGGGTAACGCTACGTGAACTATAGATGTGCGCGTCAGTTTTGAGCCGACGATGCATTTGCTACTTTAAGCGGGTGATCGGTAATGATCCTTCCGCAGGTTCACCTACGGAAACCTTGTTACGACTTTTACTTCCTCTAAATCATCAAGTTCGGTCAACTTCGGCCGTGCCAACTGCAGCTCACGAAGGAACCGCGGAAGGTATGCCTCCAGAGACCTCACTAAATAATCCATCGGTAGTAGCGACGGGCGGTGTGTACAAAGGGCAGGGACGTAATCAGCGCTAGCTAATGACTAGCACTTACTAGAAATTCCAGGTTCATGGGGACCGTTGCAGTCCCCAATCCCAACTAAATGAGCATTTGGGTGATTTCCCGTTCCTCTCGGAATGGGGGCGCCAATTGGCGAGAACACGCTGCTGCCCACATTGTAGCACGCGTGCAGCCCAGAACATCTAAGGGCATCACGGACCTGTTATCGCTCAATCTCACCTTGCTAAACACAAGTTGTCCCGCTAAGCAGGGCAAACTAGTGCGACGACCGCCCGTGAAGGCGCCGCCGCCCCGTAACGTCAGGTGTGCCCGGAGGCACACTGCTGACAGCGTTCTAGTTAGCTTGTTTGAGTCGCGTTCGTTATCGGAATTAACCAGACAAATCATTCCACGAACTAAGAACGGCCATGCACCACTACCCTTAAGTTTGAGAAAGAGCTCTTAATCTGTCTTACCTCGATAAGTTCGGACCTGGTAAATTTTCCCGTGTTGAGTCAAATTAAGCCGCAAGCTCCACTTCGTTTTTTTTTTTTATTACAAACATGTACGTGTTTATTAACGAATTATAACAGAAATACAAAAGGTTACAAAACACGCACTAACACCCTAGCCGGCGGCCTTCCCAAACGGGCGTAACCGTCGGCCGTAATGCGTCCTGACCCAAACACGCGCATGGGCCAGGCGCTTCTCCTATTATTTAATTTTCTCCTTAATTTAAAATTATCTTTATTTTACATTAATACATTAATAAAGGCCCGTTGGCCACGAAAATTAACGCGCGGATGTCTCCGCCTCGGTAGTGGCAGCCTCTGCGTCCTCTGACATCACGCCACGTCTGCGATCGGCATCGTCTGTCCGCCGCCGTTGACGAAGCGCTTGTTGTTGGGCCAATCTACTCGCCGTGCTCCCTGACGAGTGATTGGCCGTTGTCGTCCCCTGAGGCCGTTGGTGCCGAAACGTCCTCGGTATCAGCCTGCTCCGGTTGATTGAAGGCTGTTGAATGGTGACTCCACTCAATCGATCGGTTGATAGGTTGCGGCGGCGATCGGCTTCTGCGTGTCGCCTCGCTCGCTCCCTTTCACGCCGATTTGCCCGTCTCCTTTCTACAACCTCCGCAGTCGGTGGCTCCCTATCTCGGCGCAGTCTCCCCGGACGAACGGGTGGGAGTGTGCCCGCTCGCATGCGTTCGCGATACGCCCGCTGCTGCTGGTTTCGCCTCAGCCTTCTACGAAGGAGGACTTCGGCTGAGGGCGGACCAGTGTTGCGTACGTTTCTCCTCGGTTGGGCTACCATAGGACGCAATATGGCAGCCCCTTCGTCCGGGTTGATTGTAGCCAGTCGCTCGTTCCTCTCTCGACGCCGTCTACGCTGTCCCTCGTTGTGCCGCTCGCGACGGGCCTGTCGTCGTGCTGCTTCCTCCCGTTGCGCGGCTGTGTGGATGTCAGCCATGACCGCCACGTTCTCCGTAGCCTGGTGCTCCAGCCAGCGTAGCTGCAAGAAGCGGCATACTCGCCGTGCCGCTTCTGCTGCTGACTGCCAAGCCTCCGGACTGGTCAACATCCACGGCACCAGCCGTTCGGGAGTAACTGCCTCGCCCTCCTCGTCGACCAGCTGTTGGGTTCTCACATCCGCGAACCGTGGGCACACGAACATAACGTGCTCAGCCGACTCGACCACGTTGTCGGCGCAGAATGGGCAGGTCGGGGCAGAGACGAAACCCATGGCGTGCAAGTACTCTCGGAAGAAGCCGTGTCCCGAGAGCACCTGACTCAGGTGGAAATCAACCTCGCCATGTTTCCGACCTACCCAGGCAGTTATGTTCGGCAGGATGCGATGTGCCCAGCGTACGAAACGGCTCGCCGATGGAAGTGCGGCCTCCTCGTCCCATGACGTCTGCCACATCGCCATGGTCGCCGAACGCTCGAGCCTTTTGATCACCTCCTTGTCGATCAACACTCCCCTTCTCAAAGCGTCCTGGTTCCGCTTGTGTCGACGGGCCATCTCCAACACTTGGAGGTGAAGCGGAATCAGCCCCGCCAATACAACCATCGTCGTGTATTTGACGGTTCTGAAGGTTCTCGCCACTCCCTTCGCCAAAGGCCGTTGCAGCTGCTCCAGTTTCCGTCGACACCACTGGAGCTTCACCGCCTCCGCCCAGATGGGTGCCGCGTATCTGACGATGGAGTCCGCAATCCCCGCCAGCAGCCTGCGTTTCGCCATCCCCAGTCCGGCATGGTTTGGCATCATGCCGGTGGCCAGCTTCACCACACGGAGTGCCTTCGTCGTGGCCTTCTCGACGTGTGGCTTCCACGATAGGTGGTCGTGAAGCTGAACCCCGAGGTAGCGAATTGCAGGCTTGGATCGCACCTCCACTCCGTTGATGAATACGGGCACCTCTGGGTGGCCCCTTCTGAGACTGGAGATGAGAACAATCTCCGTCTTCTCAGGGGCCAACTGCAGCCGATGTCGCTCCATCCAACCCGAAACAGCTGTAACCGCCTCCTCCGCTACTCCAGCCGCCTCCTCCGGTGTGCACCCTCTCGCCAGTACTGCTAAATCGTCGGCAAAGCCGATGATCGTTGCTCCTTCGGGCAGCTGCACACTCAACACGCCGTCGTACAAGATGTTCCACAGAGTGGGACCGAGGATGGATCCCTGTGGAACTCCTGCCGTTACTCGACGTGTTACCGGGCCGGAGCTCGTGTCGTACGTGAGCTCACGGTCCCGGAAGTACTCCTGCAGGATGCGGCGCAGTCCTGCTGGTACTCCCTTTGCGTGCAGCGCCTCCGCGATGGCCTGCCAGTCCGCCGAGTTGAACGCATTGCGCACATCCAGCGCAACGACGAGTAGACAACGCTTGTCGCGCCGGTTAGTGCGTCCAAAGCTCATGGCAGATCTGGCAGCCTCGACCACCAGTTCAACCGCCTGAAGGGTGGAGCGACCACATCGGAATCCGAATTGACGCTCGGAAAGCATCGGCTCCGTTGGTCTCTCGATGTGGTCGTTAAGGCGGTTCAGCAGTACTCGCTCGAACACCTTGCCAGGTGTATCCAGTAGCATCACTGGTCGCACGGATGACGGCTCGCCTGGCGGTTTCCCCGGTTTGGGGATGAGGACGAGTTTCGCCTTCTTCCACTGGTCCGGGAAGCGGCCCGCATCCAACAGCTCCTGGTATAACCGTACGAACGTCGACGGGTACGCCCGGATGGCTGCCGTGAGGGCAGCATTGGGCAGTCCGTCCAATCCAGGTGCCTTCCTAGGGTTCAGTCCGGCCGCGATGTCGAGCAACTCCTGCTCAGTAACCGACCTGATACCGACGCCGTCCGGCTCGATGATGGGCCAGTCGACTGGGGGATGGTCCGGGCAAAGAGCGTCCACAATTCGTCCTAGCGTGGACGGATCGCTCTCTCTTGCCACACGGCTGCCACATAGCCGTTTGAGCGCTTCCCCCAGCCACCGACCTGTCTCGTCGTCCTCCAGCTGCTGAATGGATTCAGCGTACCGCTCCTTCTTGCTGGCCAAGATGGCTGACGTCAGCCTACGGCGGGCGTCCTGATGGTGCTCGACGGCCTCGGAGTGGGCCACGCTGCCAGCCAATGCGCCAGATGTCCTCTCCCAGGCCAGGCGGCACTCCTCACGCATTCGGCCAATTTCCGGCGTCCACCAGTACGCCGGTTTTCCGGTGTGGCCGACTACAGGAGAGACTTCCGCCATAGTCTCACTGCACGCCCGGCTCAGGATGCGCGTGAGGCTTTCCGGATCTGTGGCCCTCTCCGAGAAACGAGCTGCTTGCAACGCCAGGCGATACAGCTCGCCGTCAAACTGGCGCGTTTGCCATCTTCGGCCAGCCGCTCGTACTGCCGGTGCTGCCTCCCTCGTTGCTCGCCGACTGATGGCTGTCGGCCGGTCTCCAACTGCGAAGCGGATGTAGCGATGGTCGCTGTACGAGTAAGCCCGCAACAGCCTCCACTCCTGCCTCGGATCCCCAATGAGGTCGGAGCGACTGATGGCCGTGCTGGCGAAGGCGACGTCGACAATGCTCGGGCGAGCGACGCCGTTCCCGAGGAAGGTGGCTTCCCCCCCCAGGTTCAGGACATCGAGCCCGAGCCCCTCCGCCAGTGCCAGTAGCTCCTCTCCTTTGTTGTTGGAGCGTGTACTGCCCCAGGCGCTGTTCCACGCGTTAAAGTCGCCGACCAAGAGCACGCGGGAAAGCCCTGTAGCCAGCACCTCGATGCGCTCCAAAAGGTCGTCGAATTGGGGCATCCCGAGGCTCGGCGGCGCATAGCAGGCAATGATGGTGATGCCCGCCACGTCAGCCGCCGCGATACCGGAAAAGCCCGTACTCCTTATACGCTGAACTGGATGGGAGTGGCCGCTGACGATGATGGCGACGTGTTTGTCGCAGTCGACCACCCAGTTCGCGTTTCCGTCCGGTACCGAGTAGAGCTCGCACGCAACCAGTACATCCGCCCGCTCCGTTCGCATTGTATGAAGTGCCAGGTCCTGGGCACTTCTGC
>NW_026060524.1:52500-55000 GCF_943734695.1 Anopheles maculipalpis | reverse complement strand
ATGATTATTTTAGCTTTTATGCCAAAATTTTGATTTCGTGTCTTACGTCCCTACATTAGACGACCTTGGATTTTCGTCTCCTGCACCGCCATGCAACTTTGATGGTCGGGTAACTTTCGCTATTTACTGTCGGAGATCACTTTTCATGATTAATAATGCATCCTGAGACCGTTTTACTCAAAGTTAGAGCAAAAAAATTTTTTGTCCAAAAATCTTCCGTCGGTCATACCGGTACCCATGTCCTATGACTTGTACCAAGTTGTGAAGGGTACATTTTGACAAAAATCCAAAAAAATCATTAAAAAGTCGCTATTGCTTATTGCATTCAGCATCGTTAGACGACTCTTATATGCCTTGGATGACCACTGTCTGATGATTATTTTAGCTTTTATGCCAAAATTTTGATTTCGTGTCTTACGTCCCTACATTAGACGACCTTGGATTTTCGTCTCCTGCACCGCCATGCAACTTTGATGGTCGGGTAACTTTCGCTATTTACTGTCGGAGATCACTTTTCATGATTAATAATGCATCCTGAGACCGTTTTACTCAAAGTTAGAGCAAAAAAATTTTTTGTCCAAAAATCTTCCGTCGGTCATACCGGTACCCTTGTCCTATGACTTGTACCAAGTTGTGAAGGGTACATTTTGACAAAAATCCAAAAAAATCTTTAAAAAGTCGCTATTGCTTATTGCATTCAGCATCGTTAGACGACTCTTATATGCCTTGGATGACCACTGTCTGATGATTATTTTAGATTTTATGCCAAAATTTTGATTTCGTGTCTTACGTCCCTACATTAGACGACCTTGGATTTTCTTCTCCCACACCGCCATACAACTTTGATGGTCGGGTGACTTTTGCTATTTACTGTCGGTGTTCACTTTTCGTGGTTAAATATGTATTCTGAGACAGTTTTACTCAAAGTTAGAGAAAAAAAATTTCTTCTCAATAAATCCCCCGAAACCAATGTCTTATACATTGAACCAGGTTATGAGGCGCACCTGTGTGTGAAGAGTTCTTCGTGTGGTTTATAGACATTTCAGGCACTTGGTATATAGTTTTGGTTTGTGCCCAAGTCCCGTACTTAGAGATATTTTTGGTTTCGGACCAACCAATTCGACTTGCCTTCATCTCTTGTTAGGTTTATAATATCAATACTCGAACTTATATGCATGTTCAGGGACATCATTTTAACTTTCGGTTTGCGCACAAGTCCCGAACTTAGTGATATTTTTGGTTTTGGACCAACCAATTCGACTTGCCTTCATCTCTTGTTAGGTTTATAATATCAATACTCGAACTTATATGCATGTTCAGGGACATCATTTTAACTTTCGGTTTGCACCCAAGTCCCGAACTTAGAGATATTTTTGGTTTCGGACCAACCAATTCGACTTGCCTTCATCTCTTGTTAGGTTTATAATATCAATACTCGAACTTATATGCATGTTCAGGGACATCATTTTAACTTTCGGTTTGTACCCAAGTCCCGAACTTAGTGATATTTTTGGTTTCTCACCAACCAAATCGACTTGCCTTCATCTCTTGTTAGGTTTATAATATCAATACTCGAACTTATATACATGTTCAGGGACATCATTTTAACTTTCGGTTTGCACCCAAGTCCCGAACTTAGAGATATTTTTGGTTTTGGACCAACCAATTCGACTTGCGTTCATCTCTTGTTCGGTTTATAATATCAATACTCGAACTTATATGCATGTTCAGGGACATCATTTTAACTTTCGGTTTGTACCCAAGTCCCGAACTTAGAGATATTTTTGGTTTTGGACCAACCAATTCGACTTGCCTTCATCTCTTTTTAGGTTTATAATATCAATACTCGAACTTATATGCATGTTCAGGGACATCATATTAACTTTCGGTTTGTACCCAAGTCCCGAACTTAGTGATATTTTTGGTTTCCGACCAACCAATTCGACTTGCCTTCATCTCTTGTTAGGTTTATAATATCAATACTCGAACTTATATGCATGTTCAGGGACATCATTTTAACATTCGGTTTGTACCCAAGTCCCGAACTTAGTGATATTTTTGGTTTCCGACCAACCAATTCGACTTGCCTTCATCTCTTGTTAGGTTTATAATATCAATACTCGAACTTATATGCATGTTCAGGGACATCATTTTAACTTTCGGTTTGCACCCAAGTCCCGAACTTAGAGATATTTTTGGTTTTGGACCAACCAATTCGACTTGCCTTCATCTCTTGTTAGGTTTATAATATCAATACTCGAACTTATATGCATGTTCAGGGACATCATATTCACTTTCGGTTTGCACCCAAGTCCCGAACTTAGTGATATTTTTGGTTTCTTACCAACCAATTCGACTTGCCTTCATCTCTTGTTAGGTTTATAATATCAATACTCGAACTTATATGCATGTTCAGGGACATCATATTCACTTTCGGTTTTTACCCAAGTCCCGAACTTAGAGATATTTTTGGTTTCTTATCAACCAATTCGACTTGCCT
>NW_026060524.1:40000-47500 GCF_943734695.1 Anopheles maculipalpis | reverse complement strand
CGAACCGTTGCGTCTTGTCGCGCGCCCGTTCATCGCTCACCAATTGTACCTCACCAATGTCTTCTATTAGCACTCTCACTTTCAGCGCCCACGGTCCCGTCAGGTTGCGGGTCCGAGCACGCCATGCTGCGACAGCCCATCGCTTGTGGATGGGACAGTCAGTTTGGTAGGAGAATATAGATAACTTGGTAGGCACTCAAGGATGTGTGCATCGGTCGGGTTTAAACGTCCGATGCGCAATATGCGTTCAACGTGTCGGTGTTCATGTGTCCTGCAGTTCACATTCTGACGCGCATTTAGCTGCGGTCTTCATCGATCCATGAGCCGAGTGATCCCCTGCCTAGGGTTTTGTTTCTCTTTGTGTTTGCCTTCCTCTTTATATTGTCTGCCCCTGAATAACATGATGCGCTGACCACCGCGGACAGACATACCTAGCACGACTTTGTAAGACCATCGATGGATACCGTCCCTTGTTGTTAGTTGACATGGAAACACTTTGAGTCCTTGGCGTGTTTCATGTGTTATTTCTTGCTCCATCTTGCTTGAACCAATGTCTTATTAGCGTGTTTTGATATGCTGGCCATTGAGACAGCGCATCTACAAGCTCCACTCGTGAGTGGTGCCCTTCCGTCAAAATTCCATTTGTTGCACCGAACAGTCCACACAGTGTAGCTGCAAACATGGGCCATGATCATCACATGATGAAATATCACCCACTGGCATGTTACCTTACCTTGGTGCGGGTAACGCTACGTGAACTATAGATGTGCGCGTCAGTTTTGAGCCGACGATGCATTTGCTACTTTAAGCGGGTGATCGGTAATGATCCTTCCGCAGGTTCACCTACGGAAACCTTGTTACGACTTTTACTTCCTCTAAATCATCAAGTTCGGTCAACTTCGGCCGTGCCAACTGCAGCTCACGAAGGAACCGCGGAAGGTATGCCTCCAGAGACCTCACTAAATAATCCATCGGTAGTAGCGACGGGCGGTGTGTACAAAGGGCAGGGACGTAATCAGCGCTAGCTAATGACTAGCACTTACTAGAAATTCCAGGTTCATGGGGACCGTTGCAGTCCCCAATCCCAACTAAATGAGCATTTGGGTGATTTCCCGTTCCTCTCGGAATGGGGGCGCCAATTGGCGAGAACACGCTGCTGCCCACATTGTAGCACGCGTGCAGCCCAGAACATCTAAGGGCATCACGGACCTGTTATCGCTCAATCTCACCTTGCTAAACACAAGTTGTCCCGCTAAGCAGGGCAAACTAGTGCGACGACCGCCCGTGAAGGCGCCGCCGCCCCGTAACGTCAGGTGTGCCCGGAGGCACACTGCTGACAGCGTTCTAGTTAGCTTGTTTGAGTCGCGTTCGTTATCGGAATTAACCAGACAAATCATTCCACGAACTAAGAACGGCCATGCACCACTACCCTTAAGTTTGAGAAAGAGCTCTTAATCTGTCTTACCTCGATAAGTTCGGACCTGGTAAATTTTCCCGTGTTGAGTCAAATTAAGCCGCAAGCTCCACTTCGTTTTTTTTTTTTATTACAAACATGTACGTGTTTATTAACGAATTATAACAGAAATACAAAAGGTTACAAAACACGCACTAACACCCTAGCCGGCGGCCTTCCCAAACGGGCGTAACCGTCGGCCGTAATGCGTCCTGACCCAAACACGCGCATGGGCCAGGCGCTTCTCCTATTATTTAATTTTCTCCTTAATTTAAAATTATCTTTATTTTACATTAATACATTAATAAAGGCCCGTTGGCCACGAAAATTAACGCGCGGATGTCTCCGCCTCGGTAGTGGCAGCCTCTGCGTCCTCTGACATCACGCCACGTCTGCGATCGGCATCGTCTGTCCGCCGCCGTTGACGAAGCGCTTGTTGTTGGGCCAATCTACTCGCCGTGCTCCCTGACGAGTGATTGGCCGTTGTCGTCCCCTGAGGCCGTTGGTGCCGAAACGTCCTCGGTATCAGCCTGCTCCGGTTGATTGAAGGCTGTTGAATGGTGACTCCACTCAATCGATCGGTTGATAGGTTGCGGCGGCGATCGGCTTCTGCGTGTCGCCTCGCTCGCTCCCTTTCACGCCGATTTGCCCGTCTCCTTTCTACAACCTCCGCAGTCGGTGGCTCCCTATCTCGGCGCAGTCTCCCCGGACGAACGGGTGGGAGTGTGCCCGCTCGCATGCGTTCGCGATACGCCCGCTGCTGCTGGTTTCGCCTCAGCCTTCTACGAAGGAGGACTTCGGCTGAGGGCGGACCAGTGTTGCGTACGTTTCTCCTCGGTTGGGCTACCATAGGACGCAATATGGCAGCCCCTTCGTCCGGGTTGATTGTAGCCAGTCGCTCGTTCCTCTCTCGACGCCGTCTACGCTGTCCCTCGTTGTGCCGCTCGCGACGGGCCTGTCGTCGTGCTGCTTCCTCCCGTTGCGCGGCTGTGTGGATGTCAGCCATGACCGCCACGTTCTCCGTAGCCTGGTGCTCCAGCCAGCGTAGCTGCAAGAAGCGGCATACTCGCCGTGCCGCTTCTGCTGCTGACTGCCAAGCCTCCGGACTGGTCAACATCCACGGCACCAGCCGTTCGGGAGTAACTGCCTCGCCCTCCTCGTCGACCAGCTGTTGGGTTCTCACATCCGCGAACCGTGGGCACACGAACATAACGTGCTCAGCCGACTCGACCACGTTGTCGGCGCAGAATGGGCAGGTCGGGGCAGAGACGAAACCCATGGCGTGCAAGTACTCTCGGAAGAAGCCGTGTCCCGAGAGCACCTGACTCAGGTGGAAATCAACCTCGCCATGTTTCCGACCTACCCAGGCAGTTATGTTCGGCAGGATGCGATGTGCCCAGCGTACGAAACGGCTCGCCGATGGAAGTGCGGCCTCCTCGTCCCATGACGTCTGCCACATCGCCATGGTCGCCGAACGCTCGAGCCTTTTGATCACCTCCTTGTCGATCAACACTCCCCTTCTCAAAGCGTCCTGGTTCCGCTTGTGTCGACGGGCCATCTCCAACACTTGGAGGTGAAGCGGAATCAGCCCCGCCAATACAACCATCGTCGTGTATTTGACGGTTCTGAAGGTTCTCGCCACTCCCTTCGCCAAAGGCCGTTGCAGCTGCTCCAGTTTCCGTCGACACCACTGGAGCTTCACCGCCTCCGCCCAGATGGGTGCCGCGTATCTGACGATGGAGTCCGCAATCCCCGCCAGCAGCCTGCGTTTCGCCATCCCCAGTCCGGCATGGTTTGGCATCATGCCGGTGGCCAGCTTCACCACACGGAGTGCCTTCGTCGTGGCCTTCTCGACGTGTGGCTTCCACGATAGGTGGTCGTGAAGCTGAACCCCGAGGTAGCGAATTGCAGGCTTGGATCGCACCTCCACTCCGTTGATGAATACGGGCACCTCTGGGTGGCCCCTTCTGAGACTGGAGATGAGAACAATCTCCGTCTTCTCAGGGGCCAACTGCAGCCGATGTCGCTCCATCCAACCCGAAACAGCTGTAACCGCCTCCTCCGCTACTCCAGCCGCCTCCTCCGGTGTGCACCCTCTCGCCAGTACTGCTAAATCGTCGGCAAAGCCGATGATCGTTGCTCCTTCGGGCAGCTGCACACTCAACACGCCGTCGTACAAGATGTTCCACAGAGTGGGACCGAGGATGGATCCCTGTGGAACTCCTGCCGTTACTCGACGTGTTACCGGGCCGGAGCTCGTGTCGTACGTGAGCTCACGGTCCCGGAAGTACTCCTGCAGGATGCGGCGCAGTCCTGCTGGTACTCCCTTTGCGTGCAGCGCCTCCGCGATGGCCTGCCAGTCCGCCGAGTTGAACGCATTGCGCACATCCAGCGCAACGACGAGTAGACAACGCTTGTCGCGCCGGTTAGTGCGTCCAAAGCTCATGGCAGATCTGGCAGCCTCGACCACCAGTTCAACCGCCTGAAGGGTGGAGCGACCACATCGGAATCCGAATTGACGCTCGGAAAGCATCGGCTCCGTTGGTCTCTCGATGTGGTCGTTAAGGCGGTTCAGCAGTACTCGCTCGAACACCTTGCCAGGTGTATCCAGTAGCATCACTGGTCGCACGGATGACGGCTCGCCTGGCGGTTTCCCCGGTTTGGGGATGAGGACGAGTTTCGCCTTCTTCCACTGGTCCGGGAAGTGGCCCGCATCCAACAGCTCCTGGTATAACCGTACGAACGTCGACGGGTACGCCCGGATGGCTGCCGTGAGGGCAGCATTGGGCAGTCCGTCCAATCCAGGTGCCTTCCTAGGGTTCAGTCCGGCCGCGATGTCGAGCAACTCCTGCTCAGTAACCGACCTGATACCGACGCCGTCCGGCTCGATGATGGGCCAGTCGACTGGGGGATGGTCCGGGCAAAGAGCGTCCACAATTCGTCCTAGCGTGGACGGATCGCTCTCTCTTGCCACACGGCTGCCACATAGCCGTTTGAGCGCTTCCCCCAACCACCGACCTGTCTCGTCGTCCTCCAGCTGCTGAATGGATTCAGCGTACCGCTCCTTCTTGCTGGCCAAGATGGCTGACGTCAGCCTACGGCGGGCGTCCTGATGGTGCTCGACGGCCTCGGAGTGGGCCACGCTGCCAGCCAATGCGCCAGATGTCCTCTCCCAGGCCAGGCGGCACTCCTCACGCATTCGGCCAATTTCCGGCGTCCACCAGTACGCCGGTTTTCCGGTGTGGCCGACTACAGGAGAGACTTCCGCCATAGTCTCACTGCACGCCCGGCTCAGGATGCGCGTGAGGCTTTCCGGATCTGTGGCCCTCTCCGAGAAACGAGCTGCTTGCAACGCCAGGCGATACAGCTCGCCGTCAAACTGGCGCGTTTGCCATCTTCGGCCAGCCGCTCGTACTGCCGGTGCTGCCTCCCTCGTTGCTCGCCGACTGATGGCTGTCGGCCGGTCTCCAACTGCGAAGCGGATGTAGCGATGGTCGCTGTACGAGTAAGCCCGCAACAGCCTCCACTCCTGCCTCGGATCCCCAATGAGGTCGGAGCGACTGATGGCCGTGCTGGCGAAGGCGACGTCGACAATGCTCGGGCGAGCGACGCCGTTCCCGAGGAAGGTGGCTTCCCCCCCCAGGTTCAGGACATCGAGCCCGAGCCCCTCCGCCAGTGCCAGTAGCTCCTCTCCTTTGTTGTTGGAGCGTGTACTACCCCAGGCGCTGTTCCACGCGTTAAAATCGCCGACCAAGAGCACGCGGGAAAGCCCTGTAGCCAGCACCTCGATGCGCTCCAAAAGGTCGTCGAATTGGGGCATCCCGAGGCTCGGCGGCGCATAGCAGGCAATGATGGTGATGCCCGCCACGTCAGCCGCCGCGATACCGGAAAAGCCCGTACTCCTTATACGCTGAACTGGATGGGAGTGGCCGCTGACGATGATGGCGACGTGTTTGTCGCAGTCGACCACCCAGTTCGCGTTTCCGTCCGGTACCGAGTAGAGCTCGCACGCAACCAGTACATCCGCCCGCTCCGTTCGCATTGTATGAAGTGCCAGGTCCTGGGCACTTCTGCTCCGGTTCATGTTGAGTTGGAGGACCTGGAGGCTTGAGGCCATCACACTCCCGTCCGTCCTCCTCCTCTGCAGCTGAGCGCGGCAATGCGATGAGGGCCGCCACACCTCATACAGCGTACTTCCTTTTTGCACTGAGCTGCTCGATGGCCGCTCTCGCCGCATCTGATGCAGCACTGGCTCCTGTCCACGCCAGTGCAGAAGGCCGCCAAATGGCCTCTTTCGAGACAGCGGAAGCAGCGTCGTTGAGAGTCCGCCAGCCTCGGAACACGCTCCATCCGGCAGGCGGAATGGTCAATGAGCAGGGCTTGTGTCCTGCCCATGATTGCTTCCGCCTCCGCCCGCGCCAGACGAATGCGAGCTCGTTTGGTGGCGTCTGGCAGCTCCCACATCCTTATGGAGGCCACTGTCGGCTCTTTAGCGAGAGCCCCTCGTAGTGCCTCCTTCAGAGTCTCCTCCTGCGTGAGGTGGTCGACATTGCGGACGATTACCTCCGCCATCTCCGTCAGCACCTTTGCCGTCCCCAGGGCACCGAGGACGCCCTGGATACGTTCGCATAGTGCTTTAGAGTCGACCTCACGTGTAAGCTCCATCCGGAGATTCCCCTTCAGCGTACGTTTGCCGATGCGGATAAACTTCTGCGCGTCCTCCAGCGCAGGGGCGGTCCTGATCGGGCGGTACATATCGGCGAAGGAGACTCCTTCCGCCGGAATTACCAGGATAGCGTCTGGTCGACGCCTTGTGGCCCTAGGGGTGGGTTGGGCAGCGCGTTGTGGTGCCCGTGGCGGCTGCTGCCGCTGCTGTTGTTGCGGTGGTGGTTTGGGCGCACCTCGATTGCGCCTCTCGCCCACCACCTGCCACCCGTTGGTTAAGGCATCTCTATAAGAGGCCCTGGGCTGCTTCCTTCGATCAGCCGACTGGAGCTGGTCCTGTAGTGGCCGACTCTCTTGGCCACCGAACCGCTGCTGTCTTTTCCCCTCCTCCACGATTTCCGCGCATATAGTGTCCTGCTGCTGCTGCTTTTCTCGCTGTCGTCGCCTTAGTCGCTGCAGACGCTTCCGGGTAGACTCCCGGTTATCACCGTGTATTGCCGCTGTTTGCAACTCGAGCACTGATCGAGTGCCCGTGCGCAGTAACTCGTTTTCGCGTCGAAGTGCTGAGTTCTCCTCACGGCAAGATCGCAGCTCCTCCAGCGCGGTTGTGAGCTGGGCGGCGATGCTTTGCAGCTGTGCCATCAGCAATGCCCAGCTTCCCACCTCGATGGACCCACCAACTGCCTCCGTAGCAGGAGATGCCGATGGTGTTAACACTAAGGCTGTTGGTTGCTCCAACTCCATGACCGCCTCCCCTGCCTCACTCCCCGACGTCGCAATGATGGTGTTATTCGATTCCTCTTCATCGCTGGAGTAGCAAAACTCCATCGTGGGCGTGGCCGGTCGCTCATACACTGGTGTCTGGGTAGCCACCACCGACCCTTTTCTAGGCCGTAACTTATACGGCGCACTCATAAGCGAGTAGGGTCTCGCCTTCTATCCCCTGCGGCTCTGGATCACGTTCTGTCCACGAATATTTTCCGCGCTTTAAACTGGATTTACATCTCCTGAAACGGAGACCGCCAGCAGCGAAAAAATAAATCCTGTCTTCGTCTCTTGAAAGTTTTCGTTGAAAGTTTATAACCTGGCGAAACAGCTCTGCAACTGCTCACCAGGTGGCACCATTGAGTGTGGTCCGCGTTGTATGCAACAATTGGCGCTAGTCCGTGAGGTGCGTGTCCTGGCTAGTTTCTACTGCCGCCCAACAGGTGGCGCTGTCCGGCGATGTTTGTGTGTCTCGGCTGCAGTCACTGTATCACTGCTGCAGACTGCAAGCACTGCCACACTGCAAGCACTGCCGTTCTGCTGTCGCCCAACAGGTGGCGCTGTCCGGCGATGAGTGTGTGTCACGGCTGCAGGGCGCTGCAACACTGCCGCAGACT
>NW_026060524.1:35000-37500 GCF_943734695.1 Anopheles maculipalpis | reverse complement strand
TACTTTTCCCCATACATATGAGCCAAGCAGAGGCTCATTTACCCGTACTGGTGTCTAAGGTACGACTAGATACTCGATTTGCACCTTGTGACAGTGTTTAGAACACGTTCCCATACATTTTTCATTTTTGTGTCACGACACCATACCCTCTTACTATAGCCAATGAACAACATCACTTTACCACAAGTGACCATTTTTATCCATCCCAAAATTAAACGACCTCGGAATTTTTTTCTCCTACATCGCCATACAACTTTGAGGGTCGGGTGACTTTTGCTATTTACCGTCGGAGTTCACTTTTCATGCTTAAAAATGCATCCTGACACAGTTTTACTCAAAGTTAGAGTCAAAAAAATTTTTGTCAAAAAATCTTCCGTCGGTCATACCGGTACCCATGTCTCATAACTTGTACCAAGTTGTGAAGGGTAAATTTTGACAAAAATCCAAAAAAATCATTAAAAAGTCGCTATTGCTTATTGCATTCAGCATCGTTAGACGACTCTAATATGCCTTGGATGACCACTGTCTGATGATTATTTTAGATTTTATGCCAAAATTTTGATTTCGTGTCTTACGTCCCTACATTAGACGACCTTGGATTTTCGTCTCCTGCACCGCCATGCAACTTTGATGGTCGGGTAACTTTCGCTATTTACTGTCGGAGATCACTTTTCATGCTTAAAAATGCATCCTGACACCGTTTTACTCAAAGTTAGAGCAAAAAAATTTTTTGTCCAAAAATCTTCCGTCGGTCATACCGGTACCCATGTCCTATAGTTGTACCAAGTTGTGAAGGGTACATTTTGACAAAAATCCAAAAAAAATCATTAAAAAGTCGCTATTGCTTATTGCATTCAGCATCGTTAGACGACTCTAATATGCCTTGGATGACCACTGTCTGATGATTATTTTAGATTTTATGCCAAAATTTTGATTTCGTGTCTTACGTCCCTACATTAGACGACCTTGGATTTTCGTCGCCTGCACCGCCATGCAACTTTGATGGTCGGGTGACTTTTGCTATTTACCGTCGGAGATCACTTTTCATGATTAAGAATGCATCCTGAGACCGTTTTACTCAAAGTTAGAGCAAAAAAATTTTTGTCAAAAAATCTTCCGTCGGTCATACCGGTACCCATGTCTCATAACTTGTACCAAGTTGTGAAGGGTAAATTTTGACAAAAATCCAAAAAAATCATTAAAAAGTCGCTATTGCTTATTGCATTTCGCATCGTTAGACGACTCTAATATGCCTTGGATGACCACTGTCTGATGATTATTTTAGATTTTATGCCAAAATTTTGATTTCGTGTCTTACGTCCCTACATTAGACGACCTTGGATTTTCGTCGCCTGCACCGCCATGCAACTTTGATGGTCGGGTGACTTTTGCTATTTACCGTCGGAGATCACTTTTCATGATTAAGAATGCATCCTGACACCGTTTTACTCAAAGTTAGAGCAAAAAAATTTTTTGTCCAAAAATCTTCCGTCGGTCATACCGGTACCCATGTCCTATGACTTGTACCAAGTTGTGAAGGGTACATTTTGACAAAAATCCAAAAAAATCATTAAAAAGTCGCTATTGCTTATTGCATTCAGCATCGTTAGACGACTCTTATATGCCTTGGATGACCACTGTCTGATGATTATTTTAGCTTTTATGCCAAAATTTTGATTTCGTGTCTTACGTCCCTACATTAGACGACCTTGGATTTTCGTCTCCTGCACCGCCATGCAACTTTGATGGTCGGGTAACTTTCGCTATTTACTGTCGGAGATCACTTTTCATGATTAATAATGCATCCTGAGACCGTTTTACTCAAAGTTAGAGCAAAAAAATTTTTTGTCCAAAAATCTTCCGTCGGTCATACCGGTACCCATGTCCTATGACTTGTACCAAGTTGTGAAGGGTACATTTTGACAAAAATCCAAAAAAATCTTTAAAAAGTCGCTATTGCTTATTGCATTCAGCATCGTTAGACGACTCTTATATGCCTTGGATGACCACTGTCTGATGATTATTTTAGCTTTTATGCCAAAATTTTGATTTCGTGTCTTACGTCCCTACATTAGACGACCTTGGATTTTCGTCTCCTGCACCGCCATGCAACTTTGATGGTCGGGTAACTTTCGCTATTTACTGTCGGAGATCACTTTTCGTGGTTAGCTATGTATTCTGAGACAGTTTTACTCAAAGTTAGAGAAAAAAAATTTCTTCTCAATAAATCCCCCGAAACCAATGTCTTATACATTGAACCAGGTTATGAGGCGCACCTGTGTGTGAAGAGTTCTTCGTGTAGTTTATAGACATTTCAGGCACTTGGTATATATTTTTGGTTTCTTACCAACCAATTCGACTTGCCTTCATCTCTTGTTAGGTTTATAATATCAATACTCGAACTTATATGCATGTTCAGGGACATCATTTTAACTTTCGGTTTGTACCCAAGTCCCGAACTTAGAGATATTTTTGGTTTCTCAACAACCAATTCGACTTG